>NW_006921536.1:2294621-2514080 GCF_000340215.1 Pseudocercospora fijiensis CIRAD86
GCCAATTGTGAGTCTGCCACCCTTCCATGCCCACCCTTCGCACATACATTTTTTATCCTCTTGGTGGCGTTTGCTGCCGAAAGTCTAATACAGCGCCATGGGTCACAATCTGACCCTTAGTACGGGCAATGTCCTTGGCCAAGCCATACGACTGGCTGTGGTATGCAGCAGAGCTGGCAGGTGAGCTGTTGACAGTTCTTCCGAAGCAAGGGACTTGGTATACAGTAGTCTCACCAAGGCATTCAGCTACTGGATATGAACAGCATCTGTGCGCTTATCAACAGCACGTGCTCCCAACCGTGACCGTTATGGTCGCCACGCCAGGATCTTGCTCCTGCACTTGTTTTTGTTTTCTTCCGCCATCACCACTCCCGAGTTCCACCAGAGTGCATCGCGGGCAGACACATCGAGACGTCAGACTTGTGCGGAGGACTGAGATAGAAGTATTCCTATACAAATACCGCGTGCGGAGAATGTTTGGCAGCGATCTAGAGCGAGGCCACAGCGTCGACGAACGGGCCCCTTTGCTACAGTTCCCTGAATCTTACGCACCACTTCAAGACTCTAGACGTAAAAGTTACGACGATAGAGCACCTCTCGCTCAGGTCCCCGGCTCTTCCTACATCCCTCCACAGGACGCAGAAATCTTACCGGATGCATACAAGCAATTCTGCCAACTAGTAGGCAATAAGCCTCTGGACCATCCTCCTAACGAGCCATATCACCCGCCGCAGGACTCACTCTACCATCGAGCTCTGAACCATCGCAAAAGTCAAGCACGGATGTATGTCTTCTCTTCCACGCTCACGAACGGACTCCTCCTGTCACAAATTGCTCTTGGAGCCGCACTTACCGGGCTCGGAGCTAGCAATTCAAGCGCAGTCTTGATCACAGCATTTGGTGCTCTCAACACGATCATTGCCGGACTTATCGCATTTCTGAAGTCAAGAGGACAGCCAATGCGTGCACGCATGTTCCGCGATGATTTGGATCGTGTTGTGGACGAGATTGAGAACTCAGCAACGATGTGGAGAGGCATCAGCCAAAAGGTCCATGGCTACGATGCAATCGACACCGACGAGTCAGTCACAGTCAGAAGCGAAGTGGCTCGACTCACGAGACTGTACGATCGAGCAGTGAGAACAAACACTATGAACGACCCAGACTTCTATGGATCAGGAATCACCGCGGATCATTCAGGCGGTGGGCTACGAAATCGCGGCGGACAAACGTTTCTTCCTGTTGTACAGCCTCAATTACCTGCGGTTGTTGATCAAGCTGAAGCCGCTCCAATCCCAGCCATTCCAGGCCCATCAGCTGATCCGGACGAGAGCCCTGCGACTAAAGCACCCACACCGCCTCCAAAGAAGGACGAGACCAAGCCTGCTAAGACCCCGACCGATAGCCCGAAGTCGCCTGAGATCAATGGCACGCAGCCGGAAGCGGCACCCACCGCAGAGTCGTCAGCCAACCCAGCACCCGCTCCAGCTGGGCCAGATCCAGATGCCAGCCCCGCCACAGCTCTCAAACCTCCAGGCGCCGACAAAACGAAACCTCAACCCATCCCAAACCCAGCAAAACAACCAGAGACAAGCGGTAAAGTACCCGGGTCGCTACCAGACACCAATGCCGGCGTGCAGAAGAACCCACCCTCTGGTATGTAACCGCCGTTAAGAGAAATCGATATAACAAGAAAGAACATACTTTAATTTTGTCTTATCGCGTCATTTGCAAGGAGATGCCTAGCTAGAAGTAGATATTGGTTTGGCGGTTAATGTATATATGTAAGTATATATGTGCTATAGCTAGATATTAATCTAACGGCCAATGCATATATACAAGTATATATATACTATATGACCGGATTAAGGGTGGTGCTGTACATTTCTCCATGTCATCTCGTACGTCGATCAGCACCTCATCCTCCAAAACCTCCTTCATAACTTCACAAGTCTTCAAGAATCGAGCTGGCGGTGCCTCACAACCTCCCCTCCCTCCCTCCCATCAAGCCGGCACAGGCCACACAGCCGGACTCTTCCACCCATTCCCGCCAACCGCTCGAATCCCAAACTGAAAATTATCCTTATCCAAATCCACACTCACGCTTCCTCCATTCCCAACATTCAAAACAATGCGTCCATTGCACATTCGTATCGTACTCGCCCTCCAAACCAACTCATAACTCTCATCAACCAACGGATCATGGCCCGTAATCCACGAGAACTTCGGAAGATTCGTGATCAAAGTCGGATCCTCGTCTTCACTTGCAGCTGGAAAACGTACATCTGTGGAAATAATGACATTCTGAGGGAGAGCCGGAGAATTAGCAGCGCTCTATATCGATACTAAATTCACTTTCGCTACGCGGGAGGTAGAGTCGAAGTCGACGAATTGGAGGAGTTCGCCATACTGGATACCGTCTTGGACGCGAGGGTCTTGGTGTTGATGTGCGAAGTTTTCAATTGCTTCGGTGAAGCGGACAGCTGGGAAGCCTTGGGTGAGAAATGATTGATGTTCTGAGTATGAGATCGTGTATCGCAATTCCAACGCCTTTCTAGGAAGGTGACAGTGAGGGGACATGAATCGATCTCCTCATAATCTTGACGCCTTTGAATTCTGCTCCCCGAGGACTTTGCCGTAACTCTGGGCAGTCGTCCCGCCCCTTCTTACTGCCATAGTTCTTGAGCACCGAATTGATGATGAATCGGGAGAGATTTGGAACGAGTATAAGAGACTGTCCACAAGATTGAAGACTTTATACATAGCAGACGAGTGCTGTTATGATATCGATGTCAATCGCATGTGTTCAAGGGAAGGGGGTCTTTCAACGCCGAGACCTCTCTCCCTCCCTCCCATGCTCCTGGTTGTGAGAGCTGTCTTGGCGAGGGCCGTGCCGTGACGGAGCTCTATACATACTAGATTGTCAATGGAGGGTTGGCTTTACTTTAGTCCATTGTCCTATTGCGCCTTCCTTACTAACCTTACTATACCTATTGTCGCGATAAACCTTACTTAGACTCGCTACACTTTCGCGCCTTGCCTCGCAATGTTCTTCTTCTATCGACAATACCGATAGCGATACCGATACCGATAGTAGTAGCCGCTATAATTAGTATTCCGCGAGACCTTATTCTCAGCGTAGCTTTAGCAGCTTTAGCTTCAACTTTAGCAGCGTACTTACTAGTAGCGTACTTACTAGTAGGAGGAGGAGAATATTTATTGTAAGTCGCGAGGCGTATCGCTATAGACTCGCTACTAACTCGCTCTAGACTTCGACGCCCTATAACTATAAACACCTACGATTTCTAGTACTATAGCGCGTAGATATAGCAAGAGCTGCTCGATTAGATAGCGATACCGGATAAGAAGAAGGCGGCATTAAACAGACTATAGAAATATAAGGCTACTAGAATTATTATAGAAACGGACTCTAGCAAGCTTATACTAGCGCTATACTACTACTGTATACGCTTTAATAACTTTAAGTATCGTATACTTAATACTAAGGGCGAGCGTATCTACGCTTATTGCAAGTATAAGGGCAAGTCTAGCTATACGGCTAGTATAGAAGAGGTTGAAGAAGACGATAGAAATAGCGAGCTAGCCGCGATATAGGCGCGAGTCGAGGCCGTAGAGGCAAAGAATACTAAACTAGAGGCAAAGATTAAGGTATTAGAAGCTAGGTTCGATAAGTTAGAAGGATATTGCTTCTCGTAGTTCAAATAGCTTAAGAATAAGGCTATTATTAAGTCTAAGGATATATATACGATATAGAAGGAGCTATAGCTAAATAGCGATCGCGAGCTACTAGTAGATAATATTTAAGGAGCGAGTCTATAGCGAGTCTATAGCGAGTCTATATTTCAATTTCCTTTCTTCTTCGATCGTATCTCTATAGACAATAGATTAACTAGCTTCTAAGCACGCTTTAGCTTCTAACTCTTCTGTCCGCTCTAACTATCTTACTAACTATCTTGCTAGCTATCTTGCTAGCTATCTTGCTAACCTTGCTAACCTTGCTAACCTTACTAACCTTCTTACTAACTATCTTGCTAACTATCTTACTAGTCCTTAGCTTCGCTCGACTCTTTTAGAATAGGCGTAACTCGCGGTAGCCTCGCGGTGTCCTCGCCGCTTAGGTTAATAAACTTAGGCGGCTTTTTAGTATCGATTACCTTCTCCTTCTATAGCTTCTCTTGCTTAATCTCTATAGATAGAACAACCCCGTCCTAACTCGCTATAGCACTCGCGCTACTACTCGCAGTAGGAGTACTTAGCCGGTGCTTCCGCTTTAGTTGCCTTTATTACTACAGCTTCCGCTGTTGTTAGATACAGATTTTAAGGTAATAGATTAGTAGCTACTTTATTGCTTTCCCTCCTGTTTGCGGTTTAAAGAGTATAAGAGCCTCTTTAACTAGTCCTAGGCCGAGTGCTTTAGAAGCGACTTTCTCTAGTAATAAGCGCTTATTATCGAAATTAGTACAAAAGAAGTAGTCCGTATAGTCGTCGACCTAATAGACGCTACCTTGCGGTAGGTCCTTAGCGTCAATCCGACTAAGAACCTAGTCTATAAGTAATATGTTAGCTTCTTCGAAGTCTTTATTAGACTAGATATTAGTAATAGAAGTCTATAGGACTAGCGGATTATATTCCTATAGGTCGACTCTACCCCTACGAGAAACCTCTACTCGCTAGCTAAAAACTAAATAGCGGCAGGTAAATAATACCTTTGTTAGCTCCTTTAATAGTTGTATAGGTGTTAGTAGACGTTGCGAGAGGCTCCGAGATCTAGCATTTAGTCGAGAAGTTGGCTTATACTACTAAATAGCAGCATTGCGTATAGTATTCGCCGCCTTAGGTAGAGAAGGGAACGCATTAAAGCCTCGTACTATACTCGCAGTTGAACTCGTAGTAGTAGCGGTAGCAGCAGCGGCTACTACTAACGGCTCGCGTACAAATCGCTTAGTTAGTAGATTAAGGTTCTTAAGACTACATTAGTTACAGAATGCGTATGCTTTTAATAGTATTATATAGTTAGCGCCGGTAACAGTACAAAAGGTACCCTAGATAGGTATTATTAGCAGTAGAACTAAGGTAGAACTATAGCAGTAGTATAGAGGTAGAACAAGATAGGAATTGAAAGATTAAGAAGGAAATAGAACTGAAATAAGCGACTCGCGGCCGGCTCGCGGCCGGCTCGCAAATCCCTTATTTCAGATTAGTATATATTATTTGCAAACTCAATCAATCTAGCCCCGGTATTCGCCCTACCTAACGTCCAATTACGAGCTGCTAATAGCTTATCTAACTCTATTAGTTTAG
The DNA here is from genome assembly GCF_000340215.1 of Pseudocercospora fijiensis CIRAD86. NCBI lineage: Eukaryota > Fungi > Ascomycota > Dothideomycetes > Mycosphaerellales > Mycosphaerellaceae > Pseudocercospora > Pseudocercospora fijiensis. The sequence continues at coordinate 2,299,944 of NW_006921536.1, forward strand.
GCCCTAACCCTGTAGCTATATACTCGGCAATTAGCTATTAAAGAAGTAAGTATACCTAGCGGTAAACTCGCTCTCTATCGCTATTATTCTCGCTACTACTAACTAGATACGAGAAGCCGCGAGTCTATAATGCTATCTAACACTAAGTAAGCGTAGCCTCGGGCAGGTAGGCTTTAAGATCTAGGAATTAGCGAGTCTATTAGCGAGTCTATAGCGAGTCTGTAGCGAGTACTATAGAATCTAATATATACCGAATCCTTAAAGGTCTTGCTCTATATTATTAAGTACGCTATTAGGCATAGGAATACCTTAATAAGAATGCCCGCTTAGCTCTAGATAATAGTATAGAATATGCGGAATACCTAGTACGACGTATAGTCGATTAGCCTACTTCCTAATCCGATAGCTGTTCTAGAGGTAAACAAATTCGAGGACTTTATAGCGCATAATTAGTATATAGACTACAAGGAAGGCAATCCGATTAGCTAGCAATTTAGCATCGTATAGTAACTCGCGTAGCAACTCGTAAAAATAGCCCCTCTAGCTATTTAATGCGGGTGCTTGCTAGCGCTACTATGCCTCGATCCGCTAGTTTATCTTACTCGTACCGTATTTAAAGCAGTCTTCGAAAGCTAGTAGTTCTAGTTCTAGTTCCGGTTCTAGGTTACTACGAGTCGTAAGGCGAGTCGCATAGTAAGCGTCCGTAGCTAGAATCGTTTCCGCCCTACGGTCTAATCGGATAATCTATAGCATTATACTACTATTCTTAATCGTTATAATATATTAAGCGAGTACGGATACAGCTATACGGCTAGTAATCCCTACGTAGACCTAGATAATATAACGCGAGTAGACATTAATAGCTGCGTAGATCTATATCCCCTAATGCTCGAATTTATAGTAAGTATCTATTAATATTGCGTAGCTAGGGCCTAGTATAACAATCGCTCTATAGTACTCTCGCGCCCGCTCGCGGCGGACTCGCAACCCTTTAGGATTTAGTAAGCAAGCTATACGATATAGCCGATCTCTGCTAATAATATTGTATTTAGACCTAATATAGGTATATAGGTGCCGTCGGCCGAAGGACTCTACTATAGACTTCTCGAGCTCTTCCTATAAGACCTCTACTATCTCCTCTTCCGCTTCTATCTATCTATCTCGCGATAATACCTTCTTTAATCTAAGCTCTTAACGTATCCGTTAATATCTCCGCTAGCTAATATTAAATCTATCTATCTTTAGTACTTCAACCGCTTCTTTATTAGTTAAGCGTAAAGCGGAGAAGGTATATACGACTCGGATCTTTAGTACCTCGACATTATTAACTCGGTTATAGTAAGCGTAATAGCTATAATTAACCCCCTATTCCTTAAGCCTCCGATAAAGCGTAGAAAGAGCTATCTAGTAACTAGTCTCTTATATAAGGTGCTATAGGATTTCGCCTTGTATAGTACCGCTATTAACCTATAAGGTTATCTAAGCCCTCTATAGCGAGAGATCGATACGTAGAGGCATTTTGCGAGTCAATAGCGAGTATAGTGCGAGGGCAAATATAGAAAGTTAGTCGTAGAGGTAGGTTGGTAGAGGCGGTGAGAACCTCCATTGACAATCTGGTATGTATAGGCCTCCCTATGCCGTCGGCTTCCCAGTTCCCAGATACGCTTCGTCATCTGCCTGAGCTACGCCTGCCTCTACACATCATCTTTCACGCCTCACACGCTGACGCCGAGATTCCGCAGCAGACACTGAGGTGTGCTGTGGGCTGTATTGGTATTTGGACTCTGGCCAGCATGCGGTAGCAGGGACGACCGCGAAGCCCGTCGCCGGCACGCTTGTACAAAAACAACATACACCATGTATCTGCCGCACGATTCGCACGCGATACCCGACATCGATACGAATTGGAACGCTATCAGAGGTCCTAAAGGGGACTCGAAGAATGGAGGTTGGGATAGCTTGATTGGCGTGGTCACAGCGATATGCGGGAATGTGCTCATATCTTTTGCCCTGAACACACAACGTTACGCGCATATGCGCCTGAGCAAAGACCGCGAACAGAGATTGCAAGAGAAACGGAGACGCAGGAGGAAAGTGTCGCCGAACCATAGCAATCGTTCGCAACAGTCAAAAATATCGGACGAGTGCGCCAGGCAGAACGCGAAATCAGAGTCGAATGGATATACGCTCGAGCGCAGCGAGGAAAGCACCGAGACCGAGCCACTGATATCGAGAGCGCATTCGAGACATGAATCTGGATCTTCAGGTGATACGACAGGAGCCGCGGTAGACGATGATGAAGATCCAAAAGAGAAGTCATATTTGAAGTCGCCTATATGGTGGGTCGGCATTGCGATGATGGTTGTTGGCGAGATTGGAAACTTCCTGGCTTACGGATTTGCTCCTGCATCGATCGTCGCTCCTCTCGGTGTTGTTGCGCTTGTCTCGAATTGTTTGATAGCACCTCTGCTTCTTCGAGAAAAGTTCCGACTCCGAGATGGGTTGGGAGTGCTGATCGCCAGCGGAGGTGCAGTCGTCGTGGTCCTCAGTGCGAGCTCAAGCAATCCAAAGCTGACACCAGAAGCCATTTGGGGACTTGTGACGACCTGGGAATTCGAGACATATCTGGGCATCACACTATTCTTGATTGTTGCTCTGGTGTTCTTGAGCAACAAATTTGGAGAAAAGACAATTCTGATCGATCTTGGACTGGTGGCTTTGTTTGGTGGCTATACAGCGCTATCTACGAAGGGCGTTGCATCGCTCCTGACATACTCTATCTGGAGGGTGGTGACGTTCCCAATCACATATCTGCTGCTGGCCGTTCTGATCGGTACTGCTGTCATGCAGATCAAGTATGTCAATAGGGCCCTGCAGCGTTTCAACTCCACCATGGTGATCCCGACGCAGTTCGTGCTTTTCACCATCTCCGTCATTCTTGGCAGTGCTGTTCTCTACCGCGACTTCGAGCGAGAGCAGACAGAAGACGCCATCAAATTTGTCGCTGGTTGTGCGATGACTTTCTTTGGCGTGTGGTGTATCACGAGCGGCCGGAAGCTGAACCAAGATGGCGATGTTGGTGGTAATGAAGAAGCAGACGAAATAAGTCTTGCAGACGAAGAGGGTGTATTCCCCGAGATCCGAGAGCGAGATGACCCAGAGAGACAAGCCTCCGTGGTGACTGATTCATCCGGCAGAGCGACGGTCCGTCGCATACATACTGCTGAGGGTACGAACGTGGGCTCTGTTGGCAAGATGCCCACTTTTGCACCGGTTGAGGCTGCAACACCGCCAGGGCCGTTTGACCTGACGAAGCACTTGCAAGAGGCAGATGTGGCGCCTGCAAATGCTAGCGCTATTCATGCAGAGTCGACTGCTCGACTTAACGGAGTGGATGAGTCTCAGGTCAATCCTGTGAAGCCGCCACCGATCCATGCTACGACATCTGCGCCAGTAGTACCGCAGACTCCGAAACCAAACGATGGATCCCTTAAGCCAAAGACTCCTGCGAGGACGCCTTCTGGACCTCCGATGGAGAGCCCATCGAAGATGACATCTACACAAAAAGCGCAGCATCTCGGTCCGAATGTATCTACACGGCAAAAGTTGCAGCAGCGTCACTCTGTGCTTGGCATGATACCTGGTCCTCTTACCAGCCCTCTCAGCGGCTCGCTTGCTGCTATTGTAGCGGACGAGCTGAGGCGCTCGCCACTGGGTAGCATTGGTCGCCGACGCTCCGCAAAGACGAGTCGGCCATCCATCAGTCATGATGATGACCCTTACCAGCCTCTGATCTCCAGCAGCCTTAAACGTCACTCCATAGCAAGTGGTCATCTCGATTTCGATGGCGAAGAGGCTCAAAACCTCAGAGTGGCCGCCGGAAGTCCGACTGGCGGCCGTATGCGGAGTCTCAGCGCGACGATTAACGATATGCTTGGCTCTGCATCTAATTCGCTCAAGCGCCAGAAAACCATTGATAAGCAGGCGAGAAGGAAACAGAGCACAAACGATGACCGTACAGAATAGCATGACACTGAGCGATGAACAGAAGCCGAATGAGCATTGAATGACATTTCGCATGGTATGGATTGAATGACGAGATGATCGCTCTGCGGCACATCTGCGGAGTAGGAAACAAAGGCTTTGTATAAATTGTTCTGACCAAAGCAACAGGTATGTATTGACAAGATGTACAGACGACTGCAGTTTGCCATTGATCACTCACTTTGTCATCCTCGCTGATCATGTTGATGATGTTCACGAGCGCTCAAAATTGGTCACAGCGGTGAAGCCGACACCCTGCTGCATCGGCATCTGAATTGATTACCCTTGCCCCAGTCCTACAACCTTGACAAAGCTCCGTTCGACACCAATTGACGGTGCTGGAAATGCAAATAGTTAATTTTTGGCTTTTGCCGCCAGTAAGATCCACCTCTCAGAAGTATACAGATGCCCGGCCTTCAACACTTGTCTCGATAACTCAGCCCACGGTCTGCCTGACATCAATACACTATTCAAAAAGGCGGACTCCACACCGGAACGACCATTATGGTGCAGCAAGAAAGTCTCCGCTTCTGTACAACGAAGCCGAGAGTCTTCGTGCTCACCGACATCTCGAACGAGCCGGACGATGCTGAATCGCTGGTAAGATATCTGCTTTACAATAACGAACTTGAAACCGAAGGATTAGTCGCGTGTACCTCAACCTGGATGCGGAAGAAGGTCGATCCCGTGGCTATCCTTCAGATTCTGCAAGCTTATGGCGAAGTCGTGGATAGCTTGAACTGCCATGTTCATCCCAAGAACCAGTATCCCAGTGCCGACCACTTATCGAGTCTTGTCCGATCAGGGCCTGTAATGTATGGCAAAGCTGCGTTGGAAGACGGCGTGCCACTGAGCGGAGGTACGGAGCTCTTGGTGGAACGCCTTGCAGATGCTGTCGATGATCGCCCGCTTTGGGTGCTATGCTGGGGCGGGACCAATTGCTTAGCTCAAGCGCTCCAGCATATCCATCGTACCAACGATGCTGAGGATGCTGCTGCGATACGTAGCAGGCTTCGTGTTTATGCCATTTCGGACCAGGATGACACCGGCTACTGGATCAGACTGATGTGGCCAGATATTTTCTACATCTGTTCGGTTCAGTAAGTGTGATGAACTGCTGTCGGATAAAATTGGCTATTACAACCGCTGACGCCGTGAATTTGGCGGCTGTAGTGGCTGGAACGAGTATAGTCATGCAGCGTGGACCGGCATTTCCGCTCAAGTCGATGGAGGCGGTCCCGATCCGACAAAGGTTAGAAAGGAGTGGCTCAAAGAGCACATCCAGATAGGGCCCTTTGGCAAGGTCTACCCCGACTTCAAGTTCATCGTAGAAGGTGACACACCAACCTTCTTGTACTTGTTACAGAATGGACTTGGCTCCCCTGAACATCCGCACTTCGGCAGTTGGGGCGGTCGCTATAATGCTATTGATTTGTCGCTGGCTGGGAAGCACTATTCTGATGCCACCGACACTGTCCTCGGGAAGGATGGTAAATGGCATACGAGCAGTCAAGCTACGATATGGCGTTGGCGAGATGCTTATCAGAATGACTTCGCTGCTCGCATGCAGTGGACTCTTACGAACGACCGCGCGAAAGCCAATCACGCACCGATAGCGAGCATTGACGGCAGTACCGGGCCTGATCCACTGTACATGAGAGTTCCAGCTGGTAGCCAGATCATCCTTGATGCCTCCCTAAGCCGCGATCCGCATGAGAAGTCGCTGAACTTCAAGTGGTTTGTGTACAAGGAGGTTTCGAGTGCCTCAGGTCTGGTTACGGCGCAAATTCCGAACATCAACGTTGAGCCCTGCGACTGGACCAATGTTGGTAAAATGGTCAAAGTGCAGATGCCTCCACCGGAAAAGTGTGCAATTGACCTACTGAGCGGCGTGCCGCAAGAACTCGGACAATGCTTTCATCTGATTCTGGAAGTGAGCAATAAAGGTCTGCCTCCACTTGTCTCGTACAAACGAGTGATTTTGCAGGCAACGAATGAACATCTGCGAGGCGGTAGAGACCACGCTGTTGACAGCGTTACTGAATGGCTCGAACTTGGTTTATAGAGCGATCATACCCAACAAATGCTTGGGTCTAGTGCACAACCCCTCTCTTCCACTCTGACGAGAATGCACAAAATCGACGACACTCATATATCAACTGATGAATCCCACTGCTTCCTTCGTTCCCTGTTCATAGGGTTAAGCTTACAAATTGGGTACAAGTTGACATACCACTCGGAGCTCGGACCTGCCTATCCCAGCTGCTTATCAGTGCGATTCACATCCTTCGCCAAGCACTCAAAACATATAACACCTGAACCTCACCTCCCCTCCCCTCCCCTCCCCTCCCCACTCCCCAACCCCCAACCCCAAAATCTAAAATTCAATCAAAGAAGAAAACAAAAATGACTCCAACAATAATCTTCGGCGACATCCGCGGTCTCGACCTCTCCGAAATCCTCCCAATCCTCCAAAAATACGGCATCAACCGTCTGGACTCCGCCGCAAGTTACATGAACGGAGATTCCGAACGAAGGCTCGGCGAAGCAGGGATTGGTGGAAGCAAGAATTTCCAAATCGATACGAAAATTTTGACAAATTTCCCGGCGAAGGGGACGTTGACGACTGACAAGATCATCAAAAGTTCGAAAGATTCGCTCGAGAGGTTGAAGATTGAGAAGATTAATGTGTTGTATGCGCACGCGCCGGATTCTGAGACGCCGATTAAGGAGCAGGTGAGGGGGTTTGATGAGGTGTTTAAAGCGGGAGGGGTGAATGCTGTGGGAGTGAGTAATTTTAAGCCCGGGATGGTTGAGGAGTGGTTGGAGGTTTCGGAGAAGGAAGGGTATGTGAAGCCGATGTGGTATCAAGGGCAGTATAATCTTGTGGTGAGGAGTTATGAAGAGGATGTTTTTCCTTTGGTGAGGAGGGAAGGGATGCATTTTGCGGCGTATTCGCCGCTTGCGGGAGGGTTTTTGAATGGGAATTTGAAGAGGAATGGGGTGAGGACGGGACAGAGGTTCGTTGAGCATCAGGCTAAGGATATGTATACTGGTTGTAAGTTTTCACGTCCCCGGGTCTAGAGGTCATGACTGCTGACGTTTGATGACAGTCTTTGATCAGCCGTGCATGTATGATGCTTGGGATAAGTTGGATGCTATCGCGAAGGACACAGGCATCTCACCGGATGAACTTGGTCTGCGGTGGCTTTTACATCATTCGGCGTTGCAGGATGGCGATGTTTTGATCCTTGGTGCTAGTAAGGTCTATCAGATCGAGGACTCGTTGGCGAAGTTGCAGAAGGGACCGCTGGATGAGGCGACTGTCGAGCAGTTGGACGCGATCAACACGTCTGAAGTGAAGGAGGCTGCTTTCAAGGCTGTCAACTTATTCACCAAATAGGAATGCGGAAGACGCCGATTGTGCTGAAATGGTAGGCAATGATCATAACAGGTAGACGTGTTCATTTTGAAGATCTAGTGCGGAATTCTCTGCGTTCGCCTCTTTTTGGCCATTTGTTTCATCGTGGCGGTCGTATGGCCATGGACAGCAAAGATCGTGACGGGCGAAGTCTCTTCATCAGTCACTATATGTCGCAAGATTCCTTTGAGTATCCATCAGTCTGTCGAACGGGTGTCCCATTTCTCATCCGCACCTTAGCTGCGCCCCCAACCTCAAGTCTGCCTTCTTTATCCTCTCTGGCAAATCTTTGCCCGCTCACCACCAGGTAACATACTTGTATCTAGGCCTGCTTCTCGCCCGCTGCGGCTTCCTTACGCCCCTATGCGCATGATGGGACATCTTCATCGTGGTCGTGATACTTGCATTTCTGTGCAGCACGTGGTTCGATGAATTTCGAAGGATAAAGACTCCACTGCTCCCACTCAATGGCTAGGTCCGCGAAAAAAGCGGCCGGTAAGTCGTTGCGATGTTCAGCGAGCCATGTACCTGGGCGACTCGACAGCATTGAGTCCACACACAGCTTCTGAAGCTTGCTTCCTGCTGGAGTTGACTCGTAGGCGATCTTGTGCATTTCAACGGTAGGGCCCATCTCGATGAAAAACCTGTATCTGAGGAAATCTGTGACAGTGTTGCGGCACAAAGTGTCTCCCAGGACGTCGGCGACCTGATACAGCTCTCCACAGCGATCAATAGACTGAACCAAAATGCGATCTTGGACCTCCTGTTCGCCGGCGCTCAGCAGAACAAAATGACCGCTGTATGCCCACTGAGTCCAGATCTTGAAGATGGTCGGATCAACTTCTGGCAGCTTGACGACCTTTTCCTCGGCTTCGACGAAATTGCCTGAAAATGCTGCGCGAAAGAATTTGGAGTGACGGCAGATGATGTTCTTGTGGAGAAGGAAATGCTGCTTCGAGTCGCCATCGCCGACCACGACATTGACGGTCTCGGAGAAGTCCAGCCTACGCCCGTCAGTAATGTTGAGAATCTCGCTAGAACTGTCTAAACTCACTGCTCGACATGAGCTGCTGGCAGATTCGAAGGTGCCATGGCGCAGGCGAGCGTAATGCGCGGTTGAGGGTATGAAAGAGCAGAGTGCGCGTCTTGGTAAGTCTGTATTGAAGTACAGTGAAGTTGAAGACGGTGGAGCTGTATCTGCATCGAGCTAGTCTGAGACAGTATTAGCTGCGCATGTGAGCTGTGAATCGAGTCAAGTGAGGGATAAGTGGCTGCCTGTTCCAAAGCCAAACTTGTATTTCAGCAAATTTCCAAATCTTCAAGGCCACCCTCGCCAGGCCAGACCTCGCCATGCATAGCACCATGAAGGTAGCAGACTGAAACGATCTTGTTACTGCCACCGACAGATCTTACAAGGAATGGCATATTCCCGCCAGCGAAGAGCACAATCCGGTCTCCCGGCTCTACATCATAGTGTCCGAGCCCCAATCGGCCATCAGCACTCACGAAAAGTCTAAGAGTCTCCAGCTCCTCGGACAAGTACATCCAGAGCAATTCTGGTCGGCCACGCCAATTGATATCTTCCGTGCAATCGCCCCCAAGCTCGCTAGATTGCACGTCAGAAGGCAAGGATAAATCAGCTTTGAAGAAGTCGACGATGGTAGACAGAGCGGCGAGTCGATCAGCCGGGGTGAAAGCGCCGCCCTCCATTTTGCGACCCTGGACTAATGTCTTCCAGAAGGCATCGGCTAGTGCTTCATTTGTCGAGGGATGTGGATTTTGGACAAACGCCTTTGCGAATTTGGCCCACGTAGTGATCACAAGACCTAACGTCCAAGGTTTGTGCTGTCTACGCTCGCCTGGACGATGTCGAGAGGTCCATGTTACACTTGTGGTGTTAACGGAGTCTATGACTATGCCTCGCAGCAAGAGCGCCTTCGACGAAGAATAGTGAACATGAGTCTGTGACTCAGCTGAAGCGCTGAAGTGCGAGTAGTGTCTTTGCAGGTGCCCAAGATTTTCCACGTACGACCCCTGCTCATAGTGAAATCGGGTACCCACGACGGCAGCTCTGAAGAGTCTCCGGGTAGCCTTAGAGCAGGTATGATCATGTTTCTGGATTCTCTAATCGCATTGAACGTAAAGGTCTCGTAGACTTCTCTAGTGCTCAACCGATAATCTGGATCAATCTTGAACATCTGCTGCTCATCGTTCAGTAGTCCTAGCCAGCCATAGATTTTGTCTCTTGGGTCGCTCGACTTCGCGTTCCTAGCGGATCCGGCCAATGAGCCAATGGCGAGAAGCTCAGACAATTCATTCTTCTTACGGTTTGTTCTTCGTGAGTCAAGTATCACGCATCGTCCCATGCTCGGTCCATAGTCGAGATCGTTTGTGTAGCAGAATAAATCAGCATCGACCAAAGTGTTCCAATCCACATTGTGCTCTCCAATCATGACATCTGTACTTCGAGCTAGTACAAGCTCTTGCTGAGTCCACATCCTATCGAACCAAGGTCGTGCAAGAATGGAGGCAATTGCGTCGATGACATTTGTGATGCTACCTTGTGGATCCAGTGAGCCCAAAGTTTCGGCAAAGCCTACCCCTAGGATGTTGTCCACCTGCCAGGTAGCGACGTCAGGTTCAGCTTCGTACGATCGGCTCTCTATTCGATACCACAGGGATCGGATGGCAGCATCAGAAGCTGCTAGATCTAAATAATCCATGCGGTGGTAGTTATCGCTGAGGCCAAGGTCACCACTGAGAACAAACAGTAAAGACCATCGGAGGACAGAAGTGTACTGAACATGTCCAATGGACAAATCCTCATGTTTCAAACGATCGCATTCGAGATTTTTCGCCGCATCAATGCAGAGAGCTGGTCCAAATGGCATGCCGAATTCCATGTTTGCGAACTCTTCCATGTTCTCTAGCTCATCATGAGGCCGTTCAAGCAGGATCTTGAGATGCTGAATCATAGAGTCCATAGCCAGATGAGCAGGATTGTGTATCTGCTCTTGCCACGCCTTCCGAAGCAGAAAGAGCTGTCGGTCAGATGCAATTCGCTCGCGCAAAGAAGATTTTACATGCTCGTTGTCAAGTCTCAGCAGTCGCTCTTTCGGCAGTGCAGCCTCTTCCTCGAAAGCATAGAGAAGACCTGAAAGATCAGCCTTCTTGATCCTGCTTCTTTCTCTCTCAGCATCATCTTCCCTCTTTCTTTTCTTGCTCTTGGCTTGATTAGCGGGACGGCATTCCTTACGGTCGCCAAGAATAGCTTTCACAGTCTTGGTCGCTTTCATGCCAATTACATCCATGCTGTCTGCCGACTCAGTCTCCCAGTTATCGCTCCCAGATCTGGCTGCGTCTTCGTCCGTCTCATCACCATACCTCATCTTCCAATACGCCTTCGCGAGCACATCGCAACCTCGCAGGCCTAAAGCAGTCCGGTCATCTGCATCGCCAAGCCAGATTACAGTCCCAAGGGCTTTCGAGTAGATTTCGCCCATCATGGCTACTTGCTTCATCTTTTCATCGTCATCATTTTGGTCGATGCAGATAGCATCGATCCACACAACATGGTGTTCATCGTCAGCAGAGTCTCTGAGTTTCCTCAGTGCTGAGTCTACATTAGGTCGTACTAGCATAAACCCCTCTTCGCCATGTTTGCCGATATGGATGCGTTTCTCTGCTCCAGGCGAGTCCCAGGTGTATGAGAGTGCGACGTAGTCGACGACAAATTCCCAGTCCTCATGGAGGTGAAATTCTTCGAGTTTCACATAGACAGGATCCACCGTGGCACCAGGAAGAATGGTCAACAGTCTAATCGATTTGCCATCTTCGTCAGAGAGCCAGTTGTAGACATACTCGTTGTCCATCGAGACATAGAGGGCTGGCAGGGTAGAATGAAAACAAGCTTGGAAGCATTTCAGCTGGCGTCTCGGTCAGAACAGCTCGGTGCAACTAGGAGGTAGCTGCACTGCCACATGGCGCACTTTAATGACGAATGACGGGAGCAAGAAGGCCGAATAGTCATATAGAGTCAAATGGCGATGGAAAGCAATGTGGTCGATGGTATTGACAGGAGACCTTCTCAAGCGAGCAAAGGGAGGGAGGTACGAGATCTTGGCGATTAGAATACACGTGACCCTGTCTCGAAATGAAATGAAATGACTCGGTGAAGACGGGCACTCTAGCATGGACAGATATCAATGACCATTCGTCGATTGTGTCAATCCGATACTTATAAAATCTCAGCTGAACCGTCTTCGTTACGCTTCCCGCAGCAGCCTCCAGGTTCTTCGTATGAAAGAGTCTTCAAAGTCCGAGAGCTTTTGGTTTTTTGACGTGAGGATTCTGCGTACCCATATCTGCGTCATCAGCTTTGTGGAAGGAGTGCATCTAGCTCTTCTGATCGTGACAAACGAATCCAATACGATCTCCTTCCAGGGCTATTGGCTGACCATCATCCTTACGATCTGAGCTGAAGTCTCTTGAGCAAATTGCTCTGGTTCATATGCGGTCGAGTATCTCTGTGAGGCAGCCCAGATTGCTGTCTGCATGGCTCTTCGCTGTCCGCTGCTCACTCGGACAAGACTGCCTTCAGGCGAGGAGGGTATGTTTCAGAATTTTCTCAATGGCGTACATCTGAGTGGATTGGCTGTGAATCGCGAGAACATATCGCCAAAGGGCCTGCATCAGTGGCTGCATGAGTTCCGCGGTTAACGATCCATTTCGTCTTGAAGGAGCGCTGCTGTCGCGGTGTAGCAAGGCATTGCGCCAGGCACTTGCACACTAGCAATGGTTGTGGGATACAGCGAAAGCTTTACCTGGACCGACAGAACTCCTTTGGAGTCATCTTCATATCCGCATATCTATCACCAAGGTGCGAATGTTGGCCAACTGTTCACAGGTCATGTCATCACTCGACTCCATCAAAATATCCCCATCTTCCCACTCCATCCGCTCTCCCCGCTCTTATTCACATGAATCTGATAAGGGAATGGATTCGTCTCATTCGTCGTAATCGGCGGTATATGTCCTTTCTCACGATTCACAACCTCGACAACCTTAAACACAGCTCTTTCCAAACTCCTCACCATAACCCTACGATTCCTGCTCGCCTCAATTTCGCTCCTTGCGCCTAAGACCGTGACATCGATCGTCCAAGTCTCCCAAGGAATATCCTCATCTGGTTTCGTAGTGAACCAGCCTTTTCGACGTTTCTTCTCTAGGAATTGGACAGTGATTGAAGCACGTTGAGAGCCGTTGGGATTCTTGTATTGTGGGGAGGTGCTTGAGCTGCTGGCATCGAGGGCACGGAGGAGAGAGTTGGCTTTGGTCTCTACGAGGGTTTCGATGTCGTCTTCGCTAACGTAGGGGAGTGTGATGTCGAGGATTTCATGGGTTGCTGGGTATAGAGGCGTGAAGAAGCGGTGGAAGAAAATTGTGTGGAGGACACCTTTTACCACATCCTTCACGCTAGAGCGGTCTGCTGAGATCTCGAGGTTGTATTCCGGTATCCTGCGTTGATCCATTATTTTGGAGCGGCGATGGTATGTTTGAAAAGGGCGGTACAAAGGAAGGGTAGGAGAAGACGCCCTTAAGGCTGTTGAAGATTGTTACAACATCGTATCTAAGATAAACAGCGGTCTAAGCAAGATCCCGCCCAGAGAAAGAGTGGTTGAGTTGTAGATAGGAAGATCGGAATGACGACGAGCTGTCACATGCCCCTCGAGACATCGCTTCCTGCCCGCCAAAATACCCGCCACCTCATTGGACAACACAACTTCTCCCTCTCAAACCATTCCTTCCCCAAGACATAGAAAGTACAGGCCTGACGAAAATCATAAATGCCATACGTAGCAGACAGCAAAGCCACAAACCCAACACCATGGCCCCCATAGCCCTATCAGATCTACACTTCCAAATCACCTCAGAAAATCTCTCAAGTCTCCAACACCTCTCAGACCTACTCCACCTCTTCCACCATCGCAACAAAAACCAACACCGACGCTCCCACTGGTACAAACACATGAACACCTTCCGTCGCCAACTGCAATCTCTGCTCTCAGATCTCAAAACCCTGAACAGCGTCCCATCAACCCACACCTCCGCAGTCCAAAAGCGAAAAATCCAAGACCCAAAACTCATCCTCCAAATCCAAAAGCGTTTGGAATTTTGGCGCGAGGTTATGGTTTCGAAGTGGCAGTTTGCGTTTAGTCAGGTTGTGGCGGATGGAAGGTTTAGTGTTTTGGGAGTTTTCTTGTATTCGTGTTTGGCGGAGGTGGGGAAGTTGGTTGGGATGACGGGGATGTTGGAAGAGTTGGGGGATGAGGAGACTGGAAAGGTTTTGAGGGAGTTTGCGAAGGCGGAGATGGAGTGGGATGAGGGGACGCCGTTGGGGAGGGAGGATGAAGGTGTGGTTGATAGGAGGGAGGATGAGGATGCGAAGGGTATGGGAGAGGTTGAAATGCAGGAGGCTGTAGTGCATGAGATGCCTACGAAGATGAAAGCGGGCAGGAAACGGACTGCGGAATCGAGTACTGCTAAGTCGAAGAAGAAACGGAGGAAGGGAGGGAATGCCATTGATGATATTTTTGGCTGAGGGAATGGAAGCAGCTTGTCGAACTTTTGGATTATGGCTAGACAACCTGAACCGTTTGGGTCCATTTTGTCAAACGATGCCAACATAGGCGCCATGTCTCGAGACTCGAGTGTCGAGTGTCGAGCAAGTGCTAATCGAAAGAGAATTATTTGACGACATCCTCGAGAGAGTTCGCCACAAGCTGTCTGTTTACCGTATCATGTGTGCCTTCATGAAAATGGTCCAGGCGTGTTGTCATGCTGCACCCAAGGGCCGTAAGTATATCACAAAGATCGCCGCTGCGTCCATGGCAGAAGGCCGAGTTTTGAAATCGAACGATGAGGATTGAAAACTTCACGTTCATGATTACAGCCATTTCTCATTCTCAGGAAGCAACTGTCTCTATATGCAAATGTCGTCACGCCTGCGCTCAGGTACAGTCACCCGTCTCTACCTCCCTAAAACGCTTCGCACTTTTTGCATTTCGTCGTAGCAGCATGACATGGAAACCGGTGGTGTAGGTGCTCGTATGTAGGTATTCTCGGGTTTCGCTTCCCAATTTCCCCTCAATCGCTCTAGACAAACGCTCGCTCTTTGCATTTCTCATCTCAAATCTATCCCAAGCGCCTGGTAAGACATCAGAGACACTGGCCTGCAAGCTCTTGCTTATGATGGTCGCTGGATGGACAGCTTAGAGCTTGTTTGGCTCGATCTGGTGCTGTGGCCACTGGTAGCCGGCAGCGTCGGCGAACTTGTAGCCGTACGAAGAGGTGAAGTCGTCGAGAACGGCTGGGCCGCGGGAACCTGCAGAAAACATTAGCTGATGTTGCATGAAATTGTGTGCGTACCCGACTCACCGTATGGGTAGCCCATGGGGATAATCTCCTTATTGTCGTCCAGGTAGTGCAAGAGTGGGGTGAAGATGCGCCATGAAGCGTCCAACTCATCGTCACGGACGAAGTTGGAGTGGTCGCCCTTCAGCGAGTCAAGGATCAAGCTCTCGTAAGCCTCTGGAATCTTAAGGTCAGAGAAGCGTCTTCGGTAGGTGAGGTCAAGCTCGGTGACCACGGTCTGCATGCTCAAGCCCGGAAGCTTGCTGTTCATCTTGATGTAGATCGACTCGTTTGGCTGAACTCGGATGACCAGCTCGTTACGCGGGATATCCTTGAAGATACCAGAGGTGACGTCCTTGAACTGAATACGAACTTCAGTCTTCTGCTCGTTGAGAGCCTTGCCTGCCTTGAGGATGAAAGGCACGCCATCCCACCGCTCGTTCTTGATGTATGCGACCATTGAGGCGAAAGTTGGGCAACGCGACTCCTTGGGTACTGTGTCGTCCTCCTTGTAGCCTGGCTTTGAGCCGTCAAGCGACTTCTCATACTGTCCAATGATGACATCCTTTGGCTGGATGGCCGGCATACCACGCAGCACACGGACCTTTTCGTTGCGAATGTCCTCGGCGGAGAAAGAGATCGGACGCTCCATTGCGAGGAGCGTGAGAATCTGGAGGAGATGGTTCTGCATCACATCACGGACAATGCCGAACTCGTCGAAATAGCCTCCACGTCCCTCAGTGCCGAATGGCTCCTTGAATGTGATCTGAACGTTATCGATGTGGTTGCGGTTCCAGGTTGCGCCGAAGAATTCGTTTCCGAATCGCAGAATGAGGATGTTCTTGACCATCTCCTTACCCAAGTAGTGATCGATACGGAAGATCTCCTCCTCCTTCCAGTTTGGTCGCAGAGCCTGGTCAAGCTCACGCGAGGACTGCAAGTCTTTGCCGAATGGCTTCTCGATGATGATACGAGAGATACCGTTCTTTGGGTAGTTGTTGCGCTTCAGGTGCTCAGAGACAGGAATGAACACTGATGGTGGGAGCGCCATGTAGAAAATGCGGTTATTCTCCTTCTGACCCTTCTCGAGCTCTTGCAGGTGCTTCTCGAGCTCCTGGAAGCTCTCGTCCTTGTCGTATTGACCGCTAACATAGGTTGTGAACTTGCAGAACTGGTCGAGTTGCTGCTCCATTTCCTTTGTGGGAGTCTTGATGTGAGACTTTACGCGCTTCAGGTACTCGGTGTGGTCCATCTTCGTTCGGGCGTAGCCCACGATCTTGACGTCTCTTGGGAGGAAGCCATTTCTGAACAGACCGAACAGCGCTGGAAAGGTCTTCTTCTTGGCGAGGTCGCCAGACGCGCCGAGTACGATGATGACGGTGTTGTCCTTGAGCTCCTTGCTGCTGCAATCATCCGTCTGTCAGCGCCCGATCTCCGCAGTGCATTGGCAATTACGGAACGTTCGAAGGGGGCAGGCGGTGCATCCGGCAGTTTTAGGTGTGTGTTCATCGCGTCGCTCGCAGGTAGTGACAGAAACCATAGTATCGTCCTGTGCTGGAACATGTACAGAAAGTTTCACCGACTCGATAAACACTTACCTCGGAGAGTTCTGGTCCTGGTCTGGGTGGATGAGTGTGTCCGCCATGGTGTCGGCTCGAGTGTCAATTAATGCGGCGTGTTGTTGCGATGTCTGCCGCCGGTGTAGGAAAGAAGTTGACGAATGCGGCGACAAAGGTGGAAGGTGCGCAGTTCTGTTGAGCTGATGCGTTTCGGGCTTTGTGAGGGCGGAAGCAGTGGAGTTATTCGAGCGGCTCAACGTCACTTATTACACAGTCGAATGATGTTATTCACTTCACAGGCGCCGAAGAGATAGCGACGCTGCCAATTCTGCTGTATATACCCGCCTTCACTCGCTATCTTGTCTCTCACCGATGTTCGCTGACTGAGCGCTTAGTGATTTCTCAAGACTTTGCTCACAGTCGGTAGCATTTGACAGAGCTTCTCTGAAAAATCGCCTCACTTGCCTGGCTGGCACCACATGGCGGGGTTGTCGTCATTCAGGGTTGTTATTCTATCGGCATTGAACTGACTATTTAACTTTGACCTTTTCTCAGCATGAAAAAACTCGCGACCATATGCGAGGAGATTTCGCTCATGCCTACTGTCTGTTAAGCGTTCGATAGGACCGTCCGCATGGCGATCACGAGCACGGCGAGCATAGCATCGTGACCGAACCATCGATTAGAGACCTTGATTACAGAGCAGGGCAGGGCAGGAAACACTGCGGCTTCGGCTTCCCCTTGTCTTTTCCGAGCCTCCGCCGACCACCTGCGCGAGGATACGGCTATAATACGATGGGCGGATGTCCTAACCAGGAAGCACTTTTACCAAATCTTTCCAGCTCTCACGAGCAGAAAAGGAAACGTCGACCATGACTGTGGTGTGTCTGATATCAGTGTCGGTGTCCGTTTTCGTAGTACTGGCTGCAGAGTCCAGGTCAGGTACGGTTGCCACAGAGGACGCTGCTGACTTCGGGTAACATAGCCCGGGCTTAAACCACGGGTCGCCCAGCAAGCTTTCATCTCTCGGAGTTCTGAATGGAAATCCTGCGTCCTGTAGGCCTTGACAAGACTTCACTCTTGATCGGCATACCGTGCTGTAATGCAAATGAGTGCAGCAGGGGATACAGCTCCCCAAGAAAGGTGAGATCATGCAACGAGAAATGATGGTATGCGTGAGGTTCTCAGTGCAGAAGCGCAAGCAGCTCTTGTATCATATTCTCCAGAGCAAAAGGGTCGGGATTGCGGAGGAGGGTCCACTACCATTCCGCAGTGATCTCCATAGTAATCGTAAAGCCATTCCTCTGCTATTCCCACTGCTCTTTCTATACCAAATATCACCATTTTAAGTGTATATTGTCGCCTTTTTAGTAGTATAGGCTATTCCGAGGTGTTATTGTCGCCGCGCCTGCCTATCGACCGCCCGCCCGCCTATCGACCGCCTAATACCTACCCTTACTATTTAAGATAATAACCTAATCTAATACTACCTCGACGATAGCTAGTTATTCGATAAGGTTACGAAGCTGTTATAGCATAATAATTAGGGGTCTCGGACGGCGGTTTATATACAAATAAAAAGATAGAGGGAGACCGGATCGGTAGTACTAATAAAGGGCGGAAGGCCTCGTATTATTACGCCGGAAATAAGGGATCTCATAGTAGAAATAATGCTAGAGACACCGTTGTTATAGTGTAACGAGATATAGTACTATCTACTAGATAAGTACTCGGAATAGATTAGTACTTAGACGATTGCGCGGTTATTAGTAGATAAGCACTTTACGTTTAAACTAACCTCTAGAACGGCTACGCAACGCGACCCGGTCGCGAGAGCTATGTTCGAGGCATAGGTATAGTCCTTTAGTATCGATATAATAGTATATATAGATAAGAGCTATATTAGCGATAGGGTAGTATATCGGAAGAGAGGTTGGGCGCCTCTAGGTATACCGGCGTACGATATCTAGTACCTATACTATAGTAAGCGGTTCTTACTACTACCGGCGTATACTTCTAAAGGATATCTCGAGGACCCGTTAATTAAACCTAGTAGTATAAAGATAGCGGACTTCCTAGAATAGCTCTAGTTATATATACTACTAAAGATATAGCGATATCTAAACCCGCGCTCGGTGTTATTAATAGATAACTGCTTAACCTATAGCCGCTAGTACGTCGTCGATATATACTAGGAAGTAGGCGTACGAGTATTGTTTCTACCGCCGTATTCGCCTAACTATATACTAATCGAGAAGTCTTTCTACCTATTAAAACACTAGATACGTAAACACGCTAGGTTAATGCTAAAGTATAGCGATAATAGTTAGCAAGAGAAGTTTAAAGCGTTTCTACGGATAGCGTATCGCAATTAGTGTCGAGGGGTTAATTACATAGCAATCTTTAAGGGTTGTTATATAGTAGAAACACTATACTATACAATATAAGCTATATAATGTACCGATATATATACTTTTAGTATTATTTAAAAGCTTAAACTCGGCGCTATATAACGATATAAAAATCTTATCGATACGACTATTGTATAGCTAGTACCTCCTCGCCGTCGACACTACTAAAATGCAGTATATACTGCTAGGCTATATCCCTATACCGATGCGGAAAGTCGGCAAGTTCCGAGCTTAGTTTAGCGTTCCTTCGGATTTAGTAATGCTAATTATTACATACGCCTATACTAATACTATTATATTAATTTTTTTCCTATTATACAAACTAGCCTGTTTGGTGCATTTTAAAAAAATAATAACGTTAATCGGATATATAGTTGTTATATTATAAATCTAACTATAGAATTTGCTCGAATTCGTAAAGTCGCTCGAGCTTCGAGCTATAGCTAGAGGTCCGATATGCAGTCTATAAGCCGGCTTTTAGCACTAGATTGAATTACGAAACAACTATAACAGCTATTAACTCGCTTTTTTTTTTATAATCTACCGACGAGGCTAATTCAAAACATGCTGCATATAATTATATAGAGAGAATAGTTCTTCGTAGTATTATTAGTATATAAAGCTAAAGAAGTTTTGCCGCAGGTATAGCCGAGAGTTTTACCGACACCGCGAAGCGAGTCCGAGCGACTTCCGGCATTAGTCTATAGCATTACTAACATCGATAGAGGCCTAGAATACACTACTTTTAATAGATACCAATTAATTTATATGTCCTATATGGATCTATACTATTTAATTATGCTTCTTACATATAGCCGGAATTTTTTTGACGGTTATAGTTAAATATAGACTAAGCTAAAGTGTTGAGGTTAGCTTAGCTATTATAACTCGTTATTAGTTACCTTATCCTTAGTCGTAGCATTAGCTATATTATTCTCCTTCTCGCTCTTACAAGCTAGACTACCTTCTATAGTACTTATATACACCTTTATCTCGTCCTTTAGCTTCCGCCGGATGCTAATTTGTAGTACGTTATTTGCTAGGACCTCGTTAGGTTCCTTCTTAAGCATATAAAGAGTCTAGAAGCCTGCTTTTAGCTTAGCCTTTACTGCTACGAGCGCCTCTCGTATATAGATATGCCTCTTCGAGAGCTAGTCGTAGTACCTAGTAATATACTTCGCCCTATTAAGAATAGCCGCCCTGCTATCGACAATCGGTAAAGAGCGTAGATTTAGCTAGACAGGCGGATTTAGCTAAGCCTATAGCGGTATTAACTAGGGCATCGTATATAGCGGAGGTATAGCGAACGGATTAAATAGAGACATAGAGCTATACTATAGCACCGGAGCTGCTAGTGTTAGTGTCTCTTATAGCAACGACGGCTTCTTCTTCTTGCTACGGTGCATATTATTATAGTTCTTTACAACCTTCTAAACAAGCTAACCTAGCATATTATCTACTATTGCAGTACCGGCTTCTATAGCGTTGCGCTATTCTTCTAGGTGTCTACCTAGTATCTAGTAATAGGTACTATCGTGCTATATATAGCAGCCGACGTTGCTACCCTTCTTAGTGTTAGTATACTGTCTATCTAGACAGTGGAATTTAGCTAATAAGGTCTTATATATCTCTCGCGACTCGATAATACTATTAATAGTCTTCTCGTTAGTATTGCGAGTAGATTTGATGCCCTTCTCTTTCTATATAGCAGGTAGCTTATCTTAGTCGGATTCTATAAGGTTAGTATTACTATTAATAGCAGTAACCGACTCTCGTAGCTTGTTAGACTAGCATTCTTTAACTGTAATAGTAACTTGTCGCTTAGCCTCTACGTTATAGACAATAAGCTCGTCTATATTAATAGTCTAGTTATTTAGCTTAGCAAACAATACAGTATCTGTCTCCTTAGCAGCACCGTGTTTAGTAGCCTTAATAATAGCCTCTCGCTTGTAGAAGTAAGCCTATAGACTACGTTCTTTAGCAAATTCCTATACCCTAACCTTAGCTTCTCGAAATAGTATAGATATTGTCTCTATCTTGCCTCTATAGATAGCCGATTAACTATTAAGCTTAACCGGTTATTGCTTGTACTATTTAAACAGTGTCTTATAGACAACCTTGTAGTAGAGGCTTAAAGCTTAAGTAGAGGTAGCGGGCTAGTTATTAGACGGCTTACTAGTAGGTATAGATTTGCGTACGCGTTTCTTAATAACTACTATACTAATTTTATCCTAGTTACTTAGAGGTCTATTAGATACATTAAGAGTATCATTCTGCGTGTCGGTATATGTATTAGAGGTGTTGCGTAGTAGTTTAGTAGCCGCCTATCGCTTGCGCTTCTACGAAGCCTAAGATTTCGAGCCCTTCTTCGACCTCTCTATTTTCTTCGACCCCTCTATCTTCTTCGACCTCTCTACCTTCTTTGCGCCCTTCTGCTAAGTATCTAGTGCCTTCGAGTAGAGATTAGTCTTTGTCTTAGCGCTAGTTTTGCGTAGTTTTTGGCCCTTCTAAGAAAGACTCGTCTCTTCTATACCTACCTACGCGCTCTATATACTAGGCGGTAGAGTTACTATTACTTCCTATATAGTCGATAGTATTCTATCGACCGCCTTCTACTACCGTATTTCTATCTCTTCTTCTTCTTCTTCTTTACTACCTTCTTCCTCGACACTCGGCGTACGGAATAACTTAGTACCTAGCAGATCGATAGTATATAGCTCCTCGGCCGACTATTCTTCGTCTCTTCGTAATACCGCCGCTACCGGATTACGCGCCTATATATCCTCGATATATTGCGAGTCGTCGATAAGGCTTTCTTCTTCTTCCTCCGGGATATATTAGATAGTAGGTAGTAGCTTAATTAGCGATAATTACGTAAAAGTAGCTTAGGCAAGGGCGGCGAGGCTAAACGCGTCGTTTAGATATACTAAATTCGCAGTACGTAGAGGCGGCGACGAGGTATACCCTTCTAAACTATCTAAAGCTTTAGAGACTATAGTTTGCTAAGAAAATAGCATAATAATTGCTATCTAAGTACTATACTAAATTCTGAGAGGTAGGTGGTGGACCCGCTTCCGCAATCCCGACCCTTTTGCACCGTAGAATAAACATACCCAGGCCCCAAATCAATCGACCTTTGTACGAGCTTTGCGATGTGAGCTCCGTTTGCGTGCAGCGTGAAAGACCAAAAGCCGACAAGAAAGTCGCGAGGCAGCCAGGCATCACGGCCTCTCCCGCTTTTAGTGCCTCGCCAAGCCCACAGCGAATCTGGAGATTTGCTACTACCGCACACTGGACTGACTGCTGCGCAAGTCGCTCATCGTCACTCCAACACCCAGCGCCGACTTCGAAACACACGACAATCGCGATGGCCCCTACCGACAACAACCAGAAAGGCCACCGCCTTTATGTGAAGGCAAGCCCTCCCTGATTCCGCCGCACCGCTCCATGCCTCCGCCGCCAGTCGAATTGCCGATTGAGCCAGAATGAGGGCAAGATATGCATACATACATACAAACATCCACATACACTTGGTGCTGTAAAGCAGTCTGTACTGACTGGTCCTGTTGCAGGGCAAGCACATCTCATACAAGCGTGGCAAGCGCAACACCGACCCAAACACCTCTCTCATCCTGATTGAGGGCGTCGACGACTCCAAGGCCGCTTCTTTCTACCTCGGAAAGCGTGTCGCATATGTCTACCGCGCAAAGAAGGAGGTCCGCGGCACCAAGATTCGCGTCATCTGGGGCAAGGTTACTCGAACACACGGTATGGCTTGAGTTGAATGCGCGGCTTGGCGGGAAATAAACATACTAACGTGGGATTGTAATAGGCAACTCTGGCGTTGTGAGAGCACAGTTCCGCCACAACCTGCCATCCAAGTCCTTTGGCGCCATGGTCCGCATCATGCTTTACCCATCCTCGATATAGACACGACTACCGGACTCCTGTCTGCTTCACTGCTTCGATGGGAATGACTTGCATTGTGGAGATCGCATTACGGCGATGGCGGCTTTGAGGGTGATGGGAAGAGCAGGGCGGTGTCGTAGCGCACGCTCGCCGGCTATCTTGTGACCATAGGGCAAAGGCGTCAAGGGGAGATTACCAGGTTTGACAAAACGATACCAGCGCCTGTTTTCTACAGCCATGAAATGCATCCAAAATCACGAGGAGATGCCCAAAGATAAATCTTCACTTCTATTTCCCTACGGCACATCTCAGATAAGTCATCATGATGGTGGACTGATGTGATCTCGTAAGGTGCTACCCAGATAGGCACAACTGTTCTTCTATCCGATGCAGGTCAGCACCATATAGCAAGGGCTTGCAGCAACCCGTCGTATGCTTGACTTCTATCACTTACGACGGCGCCATCGTGCCATGAAGGATTGCCGAGTGGAGGCAAGATTTGTTTCGTATTTGGAGTGCCGCGGCGAAGGTGAAGTCTCGGATGGGATCGTTCACGTCCGCAGCAAGGCTTGGGCGAGATAGATGGGTTGCTTAAGGACACACAAACGTAGGGAATTTTTTTTTTCTTGAATTCGTCATCGGTGATATCGCAGCATCGATCAGATACTGGAGCCTTTTTGTCCATTCTACCAATGCCTCGCTAATTCAATGAACCAAAATAAGCCACTTTCTCAGGTCATGCGAAAACCACCCGATTGTCAAGCTCATCGATCTCCCTCTTACCCTCGCCAGTTCTCAGACCCAGATCCCGCCTCTTAACTTTCCTCTCCAGTTCTCCCTCCGCCCTCTTATTATACCTGCCCGCCTTCGCTCTCCTCAGGTCAGATCTGATCTGGTTTGGCGACACAAATTCCTTATTCTCGTAGATGACCGGGCCACCAAAGCTTCCCTCGAGAATCACGATGGGCGTAAGTACGAATCGTGGTCCAATCTCGACCAACGAGAGATGTGTCTCGCCTTTGCCAGCCTTCGACACGACTTTCGATGGGGCAGAAGCATCTTCCGTCTTGTCCTCCGCGGTCTTTCCCTTCGCCTGCTCCGTCTCACTGATCTGATAACACCGAATCCAAATCTTTCCATCCGCAATCGTAAAACCCATCACGTGGTCCGTAAACGGCTTAATCTTTCTCGAACTCTTGGGCACACCGAAAGTATGCGTCAAGAGCTCCTTGATGAGCCTCGTATGCGCTTGCTTTTCGAACGCTGCGTCAAAAGACAAAATCGGTCTGCTGCCCTTCAAGCAATTTCCGGTAAAGTTGAGTTCCTCCATGGTGTGGATATTCTGGCAGTGCATCTTCACAGTAGGTCCGTTGGGAGGTTTTGACAGCCAGATGTAGAGGTCCTTGGCTTTTCTTGCTTCGAAGAACATGACATTGTTGCAGTTGTAGAGGTCGGCGAGTTCGTTGAGTTGGTGCAGTTGGGTTTTCGTGTCGAGCTTGGCGTCCTTGCGGGAGTGAGGGAGGAGGGAGTTGATGTCGCCAAGAAGATGGCGGTGTCTTTGCGCGCGAAGTCAGTAGGGCGTTGGAAGATGGTGCTGCTACGCTGGATTTTACCTGTATGTTACGCCTCTGGATGTGAGGATCAAGACTCTTTGCTTGTTCTTCGGCTTGGCCTCGCCATTTTCGGCCCTTGCGTCCGACGAGGGTTTTGATTTGCTTACTGCGCGGTATACCGTTGCCATGTTTGCAATGCGACGACACGGTAGTGCAATAAGGTGTTAAGAATCGCGAAATGCTGCCCTTCTCTTCTGCCGGGCCTGCGACAGAATTTCTGGAATCTGGAGCTGAGCTAATGCAAGATACGCTAGTCTGGAATGAGCGTGCAAGGATCGTGGGCAAGATTAATAACGGCGGCAACAACTCTCGACCAAATAAGGTACGGAGGATGCGATGAAAGGTCAATACAGCTTTCACGACGCAGCACAATGCTGATGGCAAGATCGCACGCTCACAAACAGCGGTATACATATGTACCTTAGTCTCGGTCCACGCCCATGGGGAAAGAGTGGAAGGGCATGATTAGCTGCGGCAGCTCCCGTTCTCACTGCTCTTCTCCAGACGAAGTGGACGTGGACGGAGGCACACGAATATTCTAAGCCATCTCTCCACGCCGCTATCTCCATCGCCATCCATGTGCCGCGCTCACAGAGACGCAGCTCACAATGTCGATTTCGCTCAAACAGAATCCATGCACACAATTCCACCACACCCGCGCTGTCATTTATATTGTGTGCCATACCGCGTCGCTACGCGTGCCGTGACGCCGACGCCTGGTCGTGTTCGGAGGTGGGTGGAAGTAGTACCTCGTAGCAAGCAAAGTTCCATTCGGGATTGCGACCAGTGATCGCGATGCTCCAGCCGGCCAGGCAAGGCACAAGCCCAACTCACCCAGAGCCCCAAGCCATCCCATCTCGCTTCCTATGACTAGCTTCCATTGTCTCAAGCACGCTGCCCATCCAACACCTCCTCCACCCTTCCGCCTCACCGTCGCCGCATCGTGAAATAATCTCGCTCTGAACACCTCCGCCAAGCCGTCTGCGAACGAGTGCGCCGCCGCGTGCGCGCCATCCGCTAGACCACGCACCCCTTAGAACACTCGTTGCTGAGAGCCAGTCTGATTCGCGGCGCAGCAGCAGTCAACGAACCATCATCGACCGCGACCACTGCCATCAACAGACGGCCATATATCATCGCGCGGACATCGTGCCGGCATCAGCAATAGATGGCGCGGTGAAAGCAGAACACCACCCGTAATTCGGATCGAGCAAGACGGCCAAGATGGAGAGCGCTCCGTCGCCGCCACAGCCGTATCAGCAGCTGGCATATACGCCAGCATCGCCTTCAGCAAATCGACTCCCTCCACCTGAGCGACCGACCTCGAGCTACTACGATCCTACCAAGGACAGCACACGAGAAGCCCGCCTCACCACCACGCCATATCAAGCGAGGTCGCCGGTGCAGGTACGAGACCTGAGTGAAGGAGAGGCGCATGTGAATAACAGTCCTAACGAGTACAAACAGCCCCGGCCTATCTACGAACCTGTTCCACCTCCCTCGCAGCCATATATCAATGGCCACGCCACAGAACCCAGGGCCAACATGAGCCGCCATCCAAGCCAGTCATCACCGTCTGTGCCATCACATGCCCATCCAGTGCCAGCACCGCCAGCACCGAGCGACCTAAGGTCACCAGGAGGCGCGTATGACCCAGTTCGAGGCAACGGCCACCATTCACATTCGACATCAACCGAATCTGCCGCGCCACGTGAAGAGACACGTCGGAACGTTATGAGCATGCAATCTATTCTTTCAGATGCCCCAGAAGCTCCAGCGCCTGCTTCAGACATCAAAGCTGCACCGCCGCGCTCCCGGAAACCCTCGATGCCTGCAGATCAGCCGACAGCATCAAAGCCGCCCGGTCGTAAGGCGAGTCGGACATCGAGTGCTTCGCTGAAAGGCAGAGAAGCAGCAGCAGCAGTACCACCTACTGTCGCCTCCACAGACCCCGCCATGGCATCACCACATGCCCATGGCGCAGCTCCGCCGCTGCAACCTCTTCCCCCCCAGACTGGACCACCTAGCTTGACCATTCGTGATACTGAGGCTGCGTACAAGGAGATTGAAGCTCTGGATCTGTCGGATGTTGAGAATGAAGACTCGCAGCAAACTCAGACAGCCAAGCTGGACTACAAGCAGAGGCAGCACAAGCGAGCGCTTGAGCAGGAGATCGCCGAGAACGTGAAAAGAAAGAGACGACGACTCGACCTCATGACCCAGTATCATGACCACTTCAGCGCTGCTGCCGATTCTGAGCGTACAGTCTTCGTCGACCAGTACGAGCAGGAGGTGGCCGAAGAAGTTCGTCTCAAAGAAGTTGAGGAAGACAAGGAGCGCAAGAAGGACCAGCAGCGGAAGCGTAGGCGTGAGAAGGCTATTGCTGATGAGCAGCAGAAGCGAGAGGAAGCGCTGCAGACATTACAGACCACCGAGAACGAAGAAGAGAAGGCTCGGCTGGAGCGTGAGATTCAGCGATACGATAAGAAGATCCGTGATACGCAGAGCAGACTTCAAGGCATCACGCCTTCGAAGGAGTTCCGCAATGAATCTCCGCACAATGCCGCCGCTCTCTACCGCCGCGAGCGTGAGGTCAATTTAGAAGGCGGACTGATGACATCCTTCTACACTAGCGGACAGGGCGGTATGGACGAAGGTACTCCCGAATTCGTACCGACTGGCAGAGGTCGGGGTCGTGGTGGCCGCGGCGGTGCATCTGGTCGCGCGCGTAAGAGCAAGGAGCAGAAGGCCGCCGAGAAGGAGAATGCACGGCTCGCGCAGACATATCTCGATCAAGGTCAGGACCTGCCTCTGATTGCACCAAAGGAGGAAGAGCGACTCGCCGCATATGCTGAACGCAAAATGCGTGAGGACTCGGAGCCAATTAGTGAGGCGACTCCTGTTACCTTCGACATCCAGCCAACCGCAGGCTTGACAGGAATGGCGAAGTTCGAGAGCAAAGGCTACAATCAAATCTACGAGCAGATCACGCGCGAAATCGCCAAAGGTGTGCCCAAGGTTGTCCGGATTAAGAACAACAGCCTTGATACCAAGCAATCGAACGCTCGCAAGACAGCCCAGCTCGCGGCAAAGGAAGCTCGTCGCTGGCAGCTCAAGACCAACAAGAGCCAGAAAGATGTCGCTGCTCGTGCCAAGCGCGCTATGCGTGAAATGCTCGGCTTCTGGAAGCGAAATGAGCGCGATGAACGTGAAGGCAGGAAGGTCGCTGAGAAACAAGAGCTGGACAAGGCCAAGAGAGTTGAAGCTGAGCGTGAAGCGAATCGCCAGAAGCGCAAGCTCAATTTCTTGATCTCGCAGACCGAACTGTATTCTCACTTCATTCGCAAGAAGGTCAAGACCGACGATTATGAGAAAGATGGCGTCGACGGCGATGCCGCTCAACCCAGCGAGAGGAAGGCTGAAGACGATCCACACGCGACCAAGACAATTGATATGCCCGACTCAGTGGCCAACCCGGGAGCAAAGGTCACCAATTTCGAGGATCTGGACTTTGATGCCGAAGACGAGACTGCACTGCAGCAGGCTGCGATGGCGAATGCCCAGAATGCTTTGAAGGAAGCGCAGGATCGTGCAAAGGCATTCAACAAGCCAGATTCGGACGGCGAAAGTGACTCAAAGGATCTTGCAGATGCCCAAGCCAACTTCGATGAAGGCGAGATGAACTTCCAGAACCCGACATCGTTGCAGAGCATGGATGTCACGCAACCCAAGATGCTTACATGTCAGCTCAAGGAATATCAGGTCAAAGGTCTCAATTGGCTGGTCAATTTGTACGAGCAGGGTATCAACGGCATTTTGGCGGACGAGATGGGTCTGGGAAAGACTGTGCAATCGATCTCCGTCATGGCGTATCTTGCAGAGATGCACAACATCTGGGGACCTTTCCTCGTCATCGCGCCTGCAAGTACGCTTCACAACTGGCAGCAGGAGATCACCAGGTTCGTCCCTTCGATCAAGGTGCTTCCATACTGGGGATCTGCAAAGGATCGAAAAGTGCTGCGGAAGTTTTGGGACCGGAAGCACATCACCTACAATCGCGACAGTCCCTTCCACGTCTTGGTCACTTCTTACCAACTTGTTGTGCAAGACACTGCTTACTTCCAGAAAGTCAAGTGGCAGTACATGATCTTGGATGAAGCCCAGGCCATCAAATCGTCACAGTCATCTAGATGGAAGTCCCTGCTTGGCTTCCATTGCCGAAATCGACTGCTGTTGACCGGTACGCCCATCCAAAACAACATGCAGGAACTGTGGGCTCTGCTCCATTTCATCATGCCTTCGCTCTTCGACAGCCATGATGAGTTCTCCGAATGGTTCTCCAAAGATATCGAAAACCACGCGCAATCGAATACGAAGCTCAATGAGGATCAGCTGAAACGACTTCACATGATCCTCAAGCCTTTCATGTTGCGACGTATCAAGAAGCATGTCCAGAAAGAGCTTGGTGACAAGATTGAAGAGGACGTCTTCTGCGATCTCACCTACCGCCAGCGAGCGTACTACACCAACTTGCGCAACAAGATCAGCATCATGGATCTGCTCGAGAAAGCAGCTGTTGGCGACGATCAGGACACTGCGACGCTCATGAACCTTGTCATGCAATTCCGGAAGGTCTGCAACCATCCCGATCTGTTTGAACGCGCAGACACCTGGAGTCCGATGTCCATGTCCACATATGCCGAAACAGCTTCCTTCATGCGCGAGGGCCACAATGTCAATGTCGCGTACAGTGTGCGAAGTCCGATCGAGTGCTGGATGCCGAGCATGCTTGGAGACAGTCCTGGCCTGCTCAACGTGGCTGGACCCGATAATCCTCAAGCCGGCTGGCGGAACAAGTGGCTGAGCAACGAGCTCAGCATTTGGGACCCGCAGAACATCCAGAACAGTCAGAAGGGCCGCGGCGGCTTCTCCTGGCTGCGCTTTGTGGACCAGTCTGCTGGAGAAGTTGCGTGCACTGCGCGGCGAGGCTTGATTGACCGTGTCGTGGAGCTCGCTAAGGAAGATGATCGCGCAGGCAAGCTCAAGGTTGCATACGATGACTTCGATGACGAAAAGATCAACGCCGGATGGACTCCTGTGCACGCCATGTTCAACATCGTCAAGCGCAACGACCGTAAGCCACTTGCCGACATCGCTGTTGACGGCAATCTTGGCAAGCTTCTCACCATCTCATCGACCGCAATGCAAGAGAAGGGCTACAAGGTCATCGAGACGTGCTACCTGCCCAAAGCTACGGCACCTCCTGCAGAATTTGTCTGTCCGAGCCAGCAAGCACTCCTCCAGCAAGAGACAAGCTTCTTCAATGTGCCAATTCGTCGCGCGCTATACCCAATCAATTACGAGACCGAACGTGCCTTGCTGCAGTCGAAGATTCCTGCTTCGAAATATCCAGTCACCAACCTGCTACCTGCACCCGAGTCCGAGAAACAGCGATACACCAAAATTCAGGTCCCGAGCATGCGCCGTTTCGTGACCGACTCAGGTAAACTGGCTAAGCTGGATCAGCTGCTGCGCGAGCTGAAGGCCGGCGGGCACCGTGTGCTGCTCTACTTCCAGATGACACGCATGATCGACTTGATGGAAGAATATCTCACCTATCGAGCGTACAAGTATTGCCGACTGGACGGGTCTACCAAGCTCGAAGACAGAAGAGACACTGTCGCCGCGTTCCAGAGCGATCCGTCCATCTTCGTGTTCCTGCTCTCCACCCGCGCTGGAGGCTTGGGTATCAATTTGACATCGGCTGATACCGTCATCTTCTACGACTCCGACTGGAACCCAACGATCGATTCCCAGGCCATGGACCGAGCACATCGTCTCGGGCAGACACGACAAGTCACGGTCTATCGTCTCATCACTCGTGGCACCATCGAAGAGCGTATCAGAAAGCGAGCGCTGCAGAAGGAAGAAGTGCAGCGTGTCGTCATCACGGGCCAAGCTGGAAGCACTGTGGACTTCAACAATCGGTCGCGCGAGAACAACCGTACGCGAGAGATGGCCATGTGGCTGGCAGACGATGACCAAGCCGAGGCTATGGAGCGTCGTGAGATCGAATTGGCGGAGGAAGAAGCCAAGGCTGGTGGCAAGAAGAAGCGAAAGAACGCTGCCGTGGGCAAGAAGAAGGAGGTTTCCATGGATGACATGTATCACGAAGGTCAGTTTTGATTCCACCAACCCATTCCCACCATGGGCTGCATTCTAACATCATCACAGGCGAAGGCAAGTTCGAGGACAACGCTTCTCATGAGCCATCGGGCGCAGCGACGCCAATCTCGGCAATGGATGGTCCGCCTGCGAAAAAACGGAAAGGACTGAGCAAAAAGGCCAAGACGGTCAAGCAGCGACTAGCTGTGGTTGATGGTGAAGTTGGCTGATCGATGACGCGTTGAACGGAGTGTGTTTCTACGCAGAGCTGGCACAAGGAATGTGGCTTTGCACAAAATGGCGTTTGGGACTACAGCAGCAAGCATTGGGCACATCGCTTGGCACGACAGATGGGAGCAGAGGACGTGCATAGATGGACGGCGGGCGGCGAAGGGACAGCATGGCGTTTGGAGGGTCAGTGCGATGCCACGTATAGGTGGCCTGCACTCGCTGTATTATTTTGTTAACGATCGATCTATCTTATTGATACTGATACTGATGGAGGTCGTGTTGAGATGGTGTGGACAGTAGGCCCAGTTCGGTGGCTTCCGACTCTGTCTGCGTAGTGACGAGGATATGGCGGTCGATATGGCACATGGTCAAGTCTATACGGTCTCTTTGATCCATTTCCAGAGCTTGAGCGCATACTCCCGATCCACCGGCTGGATATCAGAAAGCGTCGGCATTGATGCTACTGTGCGCTGGGTCTCGAGGCGGCAGGAGGCGGCCTCCTTCCCTGATGGTCCGTCATGGCGGCCATACGCCTTTTTCCAAAAGTCGAGCAGCATCAGAGCCGGGTGGCGATCACCATTCTCGCCGCGGCTTTCTTCACCTTTGCTGCTCAAGTGTTCAAGCCTCAGGAGCCACTCACTCGATGGAAGCACTTCGAAGGGCTCTACGCTCCGTATCCAATCGAGAAGCATGCTCCAGCTGGTGGTGCTGTCCTGATTCAGCACATGCAGCGCCAGAATCTGTTCATCCTGATGCCGCTTGAGAGCACCAAGTCCAAGTTGGATGAAAGCGGCGGCAGCTTTGTCCACCGGCAGCCAGGCAACAGCTTCGTGTGGAAGATCTGGAAGGCAACCGGTCACTTTGCCGCTCGCTAGCATCAGTGGATAGGCTTCCGACTTACTCCAGATGCCGTGGACAGTATCTCCACTCAATTGGCCGAGCCTCACAATGCTCACGCTTTGCGCAAGCTCTGGGTGGGCAAGTGCGGCCTGATGGCAGATGTTCTCCGCCACCCATTTTGAGCGAGAATAGCCCGCAGGGCTGCTTACGCTGGGGTCTGTGATGACTCTTTCTGGAACCGTTCCTCCTGAGAACGAAACCGAGTAATTTGCGACGGAAGCGGCACTCGAACAAAACACGAAGTTCAGAGGGGTGATCTTCCCATCGGGCTGGTGTTGGTGGTGCAGTGAACTTACCGCGAAGTTGAGCAGGGTCTGTAGAGCGGCAAAGTGCTGCTTGAAAGCATTCAGCGGCAGGGTAAAATCGACTGCCCATGCCAGATGGTACAGCACGTCGACCTCTCGCACGAGCTGCTGATATATGTCTTCCGGAAGGCCCAGCCTTTGGCTGGACCAATTGCATGTGTGTATGACGGCTTTGGTCATGAAGTTGTGCGCTGCTGCAAGGTTTCGTTGCTCTAGCGCTTTCAACACGCGCTGCTCTGCAGCCTCTGGACTGTCGCCGCGAAGAAGCAAATGGATGCGCGACACTGTCGGGCGTACCAGAAGCTGCGCCAGCACGTGGCTTCCAAGCGCACCTGTGGCGCCTGTCATCAAGATGGTCTTTGCTTTACGACGTCCAGAGGCGTCCGGAGAGGTGGTGGAAATGTTGGAGACGCCCGCTTGAAGCTGGCCATACTGCTCGGCAAGACTCTGCATGAGTGCCCGCTGGTCGCTGCTGCCGTCGCGCCCAGTGTGCCTGCCGTGTCGCATGTCCAGGATGGTCTTGCTGAGTTGCGCTATGGTGCCGCAATCTTGCACGATGGTCATGGGCAGCACGGGAGAGTTCTCAGGCAACAATACCGACACGGCGCGGCGTATCTGCAAACATGCCGCGGAATCGACGCCGTAGGCGAACAGATCCGTGTGCGAGTCCAGCTCCTCTGCTCGGGAGTTTTGGCAACCCATGACGGAGCCGACGATCCCGGTGATGACACACTTCACTTGGTCGTCGGGTATATTCTGCTTCAGAGCTGACGTCTGGCCGTATGCTGACTCGATTTCATAGCTGTACCTCTCCTCGGCTTTGCCACGGAGAACTGTCCCCTTGCTGCTCTTCTCGAGCGGCTCTTCAGAATGCGGCATTGGGATGAGCATGTTGCGCGAGATGCGCGCGTAAGCCTCGCCATCTCCATTGACTCGTTCTACCTCAGGCGCCACTCGGTCCAGAAGCTCTTCGTCGCTCATGTCTCGAGCTTTGGCCGATCGAAAGAGCAAAGCACCGGGGTATGGCTTCTGTTCTCCAAACACAAGCCCATCCTGAAGAAGCTCGGAGCGAGCAACTAAGGCCGCTTCGACAGGCGCTGGGTCGAAGCTCTTTCCGACGGTAAGCGTCAGCCGAGAGTCCGCTCGGGAATGATAGCGCCATGCGTCGGGTAGCTCAGGATGTCGCTCAAACAAGTCAGAAGTCGCAAACGATCCGTCGGCACGATTCGGCTTGGACATATGCGGCCAACCGGGCAATACTACAAGCTCAAAGAGACCGCTCTCTTGCTCCACGAATTTGAGCCATGCTGCTCCTGCCTGAGAGAGTCGGAGGTACTGCCAACCGCGATCCATTTCGAAGTTTCGCTCAGATGACATGATGAATCCGCACTCTGCGCTCCCGAAGCGAGACACGAGACGCACCCCTTGCTCGACTAGCTTGTTCCCGATTTCCTCGGGGAGAGCAGATCCACCCACGCTCACCATCTCCATACCCTGCAGATGCTGCAGGCCTACATCATCAGTGGCCATGGTCTGAAGCACATACGGCACTGATGCGAAGTACTTGATACGAGGACCTTCTGTCTGACTCGCCGTCTTCAGGCATTGAACAATATTGGCAGCTGTCATGGGGACATCGTTGCTCGGGAACAGCCATATCAACGCCCTGCTTGTCCACGCACGGAAGAGGTCCGCAATACCGCCATGATATAAGGGAGTGCTTGAAAAGGTTGCAGAACCTGATCCGTCGAGCCGCGGCAAGACTCCCGCGCCGGCATAATGGGACTGCGGGATTGGCTTGGGAATACCGCTTGACGTGCCAGAAGTGTGAAAAAGGTATGCAATATCAGCTCTAGACACGCCTTCCTTCAACTCTCCTTCGGCAGCTGGACGATCAGCGCGTGCACGATCAACCTGTGGTAAATTATGCAGCTTCAACTCAAAGTCTGTCCCGGCCTCTACCCTTGATTCCTCCGCCAGCTGCTCATACTTTTTGTCGAAGATGAGATTCTGGGCATTGCATTGCTTGCAAAGCTCTGCCACCCCTTTCGACGAGTTCTGCGGAGCGACCAACAGCACAGAATGACCGAGTCGAATCAGGCCCAACCAGGTGAATAAAAATTCGACGGTGCTGGGGCAGAGCAAGGCAACCACTTTCCTGCCATCCACTTCTAGGATTCCCGCCAAGGCATTTGCTGTGCCAACCGATCGGGATAGAACATCTTGGAAAGTAAAGATATCCGTGTGCCACGTTGCGCTCGACTTTGATGAAGGAGTATAAAATCCAGCTGCAGGATAGTCGGGATATGACTTCGCTTGTTGCTCGATGAAGTCGGTGATGTTTGCGAATGTATCGTCTCTGTGAGCCTGGGCTTCTCCCAGCGTACAGGTGAAGTAATTGAGCTCGGGCATCTTCCACGTCCACTCTGCCTTTTTGGTAGAGGCCACATGAGACCAGAATTTTCATCAAATGCTGTCTGCATGCCCTTCACCACTTACCTGATTTCTTACATACTCATGACGTCCTAGATAGCTACTTCCATTGAGAGCAGTCCGTTAACTAGTGCCTTCTCTAGGTTCAGGTAACGGGGTGGTACTCCAGACGGAAAGAAAGCTGTAACCATGGAGTATTAGGAGGAGCCTTATTGAAAAAAATTTACCTTTCATCTCGCCTGTGCAACCATGAGCGATGATGCTTCTCCATACAGCATGAAAGAGACACATTTGATGAGAGTGGTAGGCAGCCGCTAGCTGTGACTTCTCTAGCTTCGAAAGCTTCCAACTAGAATAGCCGTCGAGGGACTTCGGGCAATCCGCTCACTCACCTCCAACTACACCTCGTTGCAAGATACCCCCAACATACAAATCGACACCGCACTCGACTTGACACAACCTCGGAGTGAGACCTGTACATCCGTTTCCTCTGCGGTCCAGCTCGTCGTAAGCGAGATATCAATTATGATGACAGTGGCGTCGCACAGCGGCTATTATGCGATGAGCGTGCAGGTGCCGAAAGTCGAGGCCTCCTATTGTACGCTGCTGGTAAAGGTACAACTCATGCTTCAGCCAAGACTGAGGGTAGAAGAGGCCGCACCTGCTTCACCTTTGACTGCCTGGCAGTTTTTAATAGAGCGCACAACACCTAGTTGCTCCCGAGTGGCGTTGAATATTGTTGCCATCCCACTCGTTGACCTCCAAAGATTTCAATATGGCAGCAGCGTCCAGAGTCAACCAAGACATTATCGGTAGTATGTCCGCCACCGACAGCGAAGGACACCATTTCCCATATCGTCCTTTGAAGGAGTTCCGGCTGCTCGATGTTCATCCTTCGCCGCATGATGAGCCCAAGATCATCTGCTCCATGACCCACAAGAGTCTTGGTGAGCGCCCGCTTCCTGCCTATGAGACCATATCGTACTGCTGGGGCAACTCCCTACATCGATCCGAGGTCATTGTCAATGGCCACAGAGTCTCGGTGCCGGCGAGCACTGCCATGGCGATAAGACGAATGCGTCGCGAGGACAGACCTCGAACACTATGCAAGCTCTAGATCTTCGCAATGCATCCGAGTGTTCTACTGATTTGATCCAGGGATCGACGCTCTGTGCATAAATCAGCGCGACGTAGACGAGCGTACTGTTCAGGTCAGCCTGATGGGAGAGATTTTTCGTCACTCGACCGGTAATCTCATCTATCTTGGAGAAGATGGAGACTTTGTGGGTCCGGCTCTGCAAAGCATACGCAACATTGTGGATGAAGCACGTCAGAATAGCAATCATTTTGAAGATTTGTGGGCTGTGGTGTATGACTACAAGTATCAGGACTGGCTGTGGTCTTCAACGGACCTCAAAGCTGAGATAGACGTACCGGCACTGGTAGCATTTCTCTCGAACGATTGGTTCTCGTAAGTCGTCTCGTCTCCTTTGGTCGCATGTTGAAGCACTGACATGTCCACAGCCGTCTGTGGGTGATCCAAGAGACCGCCCTGGCGCCTCATAGCACATGCATCTACGGATCTCATTCTATCGAACTCCTCGATCTTGTCCGAGCATTGATCTGGCTCCGGCATAAATCTGCCTATCTCCCACGCGAATTGACCGACACGGCAGGCTTCTTTCAAGCTGCAAGTGTATGGCCTTTGACTGACCCCCAGAATGGATGCAATTATCGAATTTCAAGATATGGCATGTCGGCCATGACTCTGTTCAAAATGCAACAAGACTTCCTCGCATCAGATCCCAAGGATCGGGTCTACTCCCTTCTCGAGCTTGCACGGCCAGTACCACTCGATGACCATGATGCAGAGGAGACGCGTATGACTGGCCCCAAGGAGCAGGCATTCAAGACTTTGGAGGGCCATCGCCCTTCTGAAGCCTTCCGGAAGAGTCAGCCTCCTGTTATACCTGACTATACACGATCTGTGGATGAGGTCTTTCGTGATGCGACAAAACGTGCCATCATCGAAGGCGGTTGGGGCGCCGACATCATGCGATATGTCAATCACAGCTCTGAAGAGTCTCTTGGTCGTGACCGCCCGTCTTGGATGCCCGTCTGGGCCGAGCGTTCCCAAATGCTTGACGGTCCCCGTCTTCTCCGCGATGCATTTGTCGCTCAGAATTACATCAAGCAGTCCGATGAAGAGATGCAGCTCGAGAAAGATGTGAACACAATAGTGCTGCGTGGAATTCTCGTCGACGAAATCCAGGACTTCACATCCATATTGGATGACTGCAGTCGCCCGAACGTCACCACCGCTCTTCACATCTTACCCTGGATGGAGGAGGTCGAGAGCCTCGCCCAGCAGACTTCGATGAGCGACGAAGCCGTGGGCATCACCTTGCTCGGCGGCTACAACCGAGCACAGCAACGTGCCGCCTCCCCAGACGCTCTCGATCGAACCCACCTTCTCAACTACCTACGAGACCGCAGCGAAGCTCCTCCTCCTCCTCCTCCTCCTCCATTCCATGAACTCGACCCGACAACCACGCCTGCGGAAACGCTCGGAGCGGCGCGGTATTTCGACCAATTTGGACCGAGTTGCAGCTATCGTCGCTTCTTCGTCACTTTGAGCGGGAGAACCGGGTTGGGGCCTCGATTGTTGAGGAAACGTGATCGCATCGTCATACTTTATGGATCGAGAGTGCCGTATGTTTTTCGGGAGAGTGATGAGGGCGAGAGTGGGGCTTGGTATGTGCTGGGAGAATGTTATTTGCACGGGGTTATGTATGGTGAGGCGATTCGGGGCGTGAGGGAGAGGGGGGAGGGGGAGGATGTGTTGTTTACGATTCGATGATGAGGGAGGTGGCGTTATGTGTGTGATGGATGATGTTCTACGGTTGTATACTATCATCTCTCTGGTGATGCTTGGTATGTTTGCTAGCAATTTGGCGGGTGTGAAGGACTCGTGATGTCTTTCTTCCTCGACTTCATCGACTTCACACCATGGCTTATCGCAAGACTCGAAACCTCGTACATTATCGCGGTGCCTGGATAAGTATTTTATTGATGGTTAGCATAGAAGACTGATGTCAATCATAATGTAGGCACCACAGGTCGCAGGTGGTGGTGAACTTCGGCAGCCGATGAACCGAAGGACCGATGCTGTTCTCCGAGAGTTGAGAGCAGCGCCGGTCTAACTACCAAAATCGCCGAGCTAACCACCGCGGTAGTTGGGAACTCTAAAATAACAGGGGGTTAGCCGAGGCTTAATCTAATTGGAATGCGAAACCATTAAATAAGTTTATTATAGTTCTAATAGAATTGAAATGAAATTCTTATAAGAAATAAATAATCTTTTATTTTTTTACTTCTATAATATTACTATAGGGTAAAGATTTTTTTAAAAGGATTTAGAAAGAATTCGGAAAGGATTCGGAAAGGATTCGGATAGGAATTAAATAGAATTTAAATAGAGTTAATATAATATCTTTAAAAAAACGATTTAGAAAGGAATTAGAAAGGAATTAGATAGGAATCGGATAGGAATCGGATAGAATTTTAGAAATAGTTTAGCTAAATACTAAAATAACTAATTAGCTAGTAGATTAGCTATATTTAAAAATTATATTAGCTAATTACTAAGACTGTCTCTAACTAGACTTAGAGCCTATTAACTATTTAGATAATAAAAATTAATTACAGTAGCTAGTACGTATAGAACAGAAAGAAAACAGAATAGAAAGAAAGTAGAATAGAATTTTAAAAAATTTAAAAGAATTTTAAAAATAGATTTAGATAGTAGAAATTTAATATAGAATCTAAATAGAGCCTAGTTAGGTAGTATTAATCGAATCTATATAAATAGAACTCGAATTAGTCTAGTCGAATAAGATTTAATTTAATAGAACTTAAAAACAATTCGACTAGTAGGATTAATATAGAATTCGACTAGTAGGATTAAAATAGAATTTAGAAGGAATTTAGAAAGGAATCAAAGAATTTAGAAAGGATTTAGAAAGGATTTAGAAAGGATTTAGAAAGGATTTAGAAAGAATTTTAGAAAGAATTTAGAAAGGATTTAGAAAGGATTTAGAAAGAATTTAGAAAGAATTTAGAAAGAATTTAGAAAGAATTTATATAGAATTTATATAGAATTTATATAGAATTTTAGAAAAACTTAGCTAAGTACTAAATAGAATAACTAAATAGCTTACCTATATAGAATATATTATTAGATTAAACTTTAAAGTAATACAACTTAGTTTAATTAGAAGAAAAATCTGCTTTGATAATAGCACTAATTCTAGTAACGAGTTTAATTAGAATATAAGTAGGATATCGATAGTACTAAAATATACTCCTATAAAAAACAAATACAGATTAATAACAATATAGCTCTATATACTAGATATATAACTATACAAAAACACTACTAGATATTATTATATCTAGAATTAGATCTACTACTTAGTTCTACCTAGAACTACTCTAGTATTATCTAGTTAGAAGTAAAGCTAGGACTATGTTTGCCTTCTAGACCTGTTTAGTTTCTATATAATTTCTAATTAAATTATACTAGAATTCTTTAAGAGTTTTATAAAAGCAATTTGTTTACTTAGTTATAGGCTATAGCTTATAAAATTATAGCGCTAGGCCTTAACTTATATATAATTCTATTTTTATGCCTACTAAGCGTATCTAGTTTTAGATTTATAAGTTTTTTAGTTATTAAAGTTATCTAAAGCTATAGAAATCTACTTTGTCTCTTATCCTATTCCTATTCCTTTCCTATTCCTATTCGATTCCTATTCGATTCCTATTTAATTCCTATTCGATTCCTATTCGATTCTTAGTCGATTCTTATTCAATTCCTATTCGATTCTTAGTCGATTCCTATTCGATTCCTATTAACTTTCGGAAAGTAGGGCTAGCTTAAGCCGGGGCTACGCACGGACTACCGTACGGACTACTACGGTTCTATCCGATTAGTTAGATCGGTAGTTAGGTCGGTGATTTCGGTGGTCAGGTCGGTGATTTCGGTGGTCAGGATTTCTGTGTCCCCGCTGTTCTCCGAGAGTTCGACGTTGGCAACAACTTGGTGCCTGGCGCCTGCTGAGGTTATCTGACTCGTTTCCACCGTGCGCAGAAAGACAACGCCTCTGCCATCCCCTCCAGTGCCACGCCTTGGGCGACTGTCGCAGAGACAACGAGGCCATGTTGTACACTACCAAGGCGGGGCACTGGGACACCTTACAGGCCGCGTAGCTGCTCACACCGAAACAATTGCGTGCTTTGCATTCTTGACTTCTCCTTTGTTCACTCAGCCAGCACGTCTCTTCTACTACCGACCACAGTCCAGCCACATTACATGCTGATCGGAGGCAGACATGAGCGCATCAAAGGATTCAAGCGGAACCGCTGGCGCCGCGCCCAAGAGACCCAACTTCCTTGTCATTCTTGCAGATGACTTGGGATGGAGTGATCTGAGCTGCTTCGGCGGCGAGATCAGAACACCAAACCTTGACAAGCTGGCCCTCAATGGCTTGCGCTTTACAGATTTCCATGCTGCGGCAGCTTGCTCTCCGAGCAGAGCTATGCTCATGACCGGAACCGACCATCATATTGCTGGGCTTGGGAACTTGATCGAATGGACGAACCGTTCTGATCAGAACGCCCCCTCCGAGGGCGAGATCAAGTACTGGTCCACAGCCCCTCAAAGAGGCATGCCCGGGTACGAGGGATATCTGAACGAACGCGTAGTAGCTCTGCCTGAGATTCTCCGTGATGCTGGCTATCAGACTCTCATGGCTGGCAAATGGCACCTAGGGCTCACACCTGAACACTCTCCCCATGTGCGTGGTTTCGAGAAGAGCTTTGCCCATCTGCCTGCTTGCTCAAATCATTATGCCTATGAGCCGCAGCTGGAAGGGCAGGATCAAATCCCTGACTTCATGACAATGAGCTTCATTGCTCTCCACTCCGAGAACGGCGAGTATGTCAGGAAACTGCCAGAGGGCTGGTACAGCAGTGATGGCTACGGGAACAAGATGTTGCAATATCTCAAGGAACGCCATGAGCAGAAGGACGAGAGACCTTTCTTCGCCTATTTCCCATTCACCGCCCCTCACTGGCCACTTCAAGCCCCCGATGAGTATATTGCTCACTACAAGGGCGTCTACGACGAAGGTCCAGACGTGCTGCGCGAGAAGCGTCTGCAGAGAATGAAAGAGATGGGCTTATGCTCGGAGGATGTGGCGCCTCACCCGGTAGTAGCAGACGAGGTGAAAGAGTGGAAGGACTTGACATCAGAAGAGAAGGCCAAGTCGTGCAAGGCCATGGAAGTCTTTGCTGCAATGGTGGAATGCATTGATGCAAATGTGGGCAAGGTCGTTGACTACCTCGAACAGACTGGCGAGTTGGACAATACTTTCGTCTGCTTCATGTCCGACAATGGAGCTGAAGGAGCCGCGTACGAGGCGTATCCTATCGTTCAGAGCACCATGCTTGGTCATTTGAAGAAATACTACAACAATGCCCTGGACAACCTAGGTCGGGGCGACAGCTTTATCTGGTACGGTCCAAGATGGGCACAGGCCGCTACAGCTCCGAGCAGATTGTACAAAGCATTCACAACTGAGGGTGGTGTGCGCGTGCCATTCCTTGCCAAGTTTCCGGTCGGCATGAATGTGCGCTCAGATGGTGGTTCTATCACGTCTGGAATTGTGAAAGGCAAAGAGGCTGGTTCTCACATCACGAATGAGAAAGGAAGTATCTCAAGCACTTTCAGCACTATCATGGATCTTGCGCCGACCATTCTCGAGATGGCGGGCGTGGAGCACCCTGCTCCGACGTATCAAGGACGGGAAGTGGTCCATATGCGTGGCAAGAGCATGGTGCCATACATAACAGGCACTGCACCCTCAATCCACCCCGCCGACTTCATCCAAGGCTGGGAGACGTGCGGCCGTGCAGCAGTGCGCTGTGGAGACTGGAAGATTGTCTTTATTCCCAAGCCCAAGGGACCTGAGAAATGGCAGATGTACAATCTAGCCAAGGATCCGGGTGAGGTGTTTGACCTTGCTGAGCAGGATCCTGAGCGGCTCGAGAAGATGATCAAGATGTGGGACCAGTATGTGCTCGAGACCGGTGTCATTCCTTTGGCACCAGCTTTGGGCAATTGGATCGCCGCCATGGAAGAACAGATGCCGGAAGATGCGTGGATGGAGTATGAGTATTGGAAGGAGGGTGCCAGAGACAATCCGGAAGCCTTCAGGAGGGAGATTCCAAGATTCACGAGAGAGGTGAAGGCTATGTGAGATGTGCATGAGTGCTAGAGAGGCATTAGTGACTTTCAATGACTCCTGCCATGAAGTCGGGTGGAAGGGATGTTATCCGCCTCAATTCCACTGCATAACTTCTACCTAAATATCTCATAGACGATGAAATGTAAAGGGGCAGCAGCTGGCTTCATGCTGTGTTGGCTGTGATCAGGACGCGCTCGGGCTCTCCCGACCCGAATCCCGATGATCCCTGTCCGTGCTCAATTCCACGCTAAAAGTTATCGAAGCGAAGCCTTCACGTTCTTTGCAGGAGGCGAATTGTCGCTCTTGACATCGACATTGACATTTCAGCGCATTCTCTTCGATGCTGCACAGGGTGACGAAAGCGGCTCATTCTCCCGCATGGAGCAATCATGGCCACGCTTGTCTTGCCTGCAGACGGCAATGGCAACGATCGCAGCGCACGCAGCGCAGATGGAACAGCGAATTATCTTCGACTCCATCGAACGGTGGAGGAGCTGGCGGCGAGAATTGGTTTGACACATTGAACGACATCAACGACAATTATTCGAGCTTCTCAACAGCATCCGCGAAAATGGATGCCAAGCAGGAGAAGGAGCAGGAGAAGAAGCAAGACGAGCAGAAAAGCAAAGTCCCCTCGCGCAAGGCTGCTTCGATGGCAGACTTAGTTAAAGTTCTGTCAGATGATTTAGTGGATGGTAATAGAGCTGGAGGAATTGCACGTCCGGCGGAGTTGAAGTCCGCTATAGCATCCGCGAAAGAGAATGCCGAGGAGGAGAAGCAGAAGAAGCAAGACAAGCAGAAAAGCAAAGTCGCCTCGCGAGAGGCCACTTCAATGGCAGATCTGGTCACAGCTCTGTCAGATGAACTGGGAGATGGCAATGGGGTTGGAAGAGTTGCACGCCC
The DNA here is from genome assembly GCF_000340215.1 of Pseudocercospora fijiensis CIRAD86. Taxonomy (NCBI): domain Eukaryota; kingdom Fungi; phylum Ascomycota; class Dothideomycetes; order Mycosphaerellales; family Mycosphaerellaceae; genus Pseudocercospora; species Pseudocercospora fijiensis. The sequence goes on from NW_006921536.1 coordinate 2,342,561, forward strand.
GGCGGACGCGAAGTCTGACAGACGCGCACAAGAAAAAGCACAGGCAGAGAAGACTGGCGCTGGGAGTCTGCTCATAGACCAGTTGCAGAGTATGTCAGGTTCGGCCGAGGGTAGAACGCACAGCGACAGCGCTACTAAAACCAAGAAGATGGCAAGGAAAGGCAAGAGATCGTTTGACTTCTACATTTCCCGACAGGGAGCGTCAATGCAGAACACGAATGCGGAAGCAACCCACTATCAGGCCGAGCGAGCCATTTCAAGTGATTTAGATGATTTCATAGCATCACTTGGTGCCTCAACAGACCTGAGAGCCATTGAGCAAGATGCGGAGTTGGAGAAACGGCAAGAGCCTGAAGTTGTGCCATTCCCATCTTTCAGAGGCCGAGGACGTGACTTTGTACCCAGTGAAGCTGTTGACAATGTCAGCGTGCCAGCAAGCAAGACGAAGCAGGATGGGTCTACCACGAAGACTGGGCCTCAGGTGTGGAAAGCCAAGACGTCACCTGGATTGAGCGGCTTGGGAGGACGCTTGCCGGACGACACATCCTCGACAACGCTTCAGGGTCTTGCATCACGACTGCGGGAAGCAGATCATCGAGGGGCATGGGGGGACGTTGGAAACGAATCATCGCGGAGTAGTGGGAAAGGCGTGATGTTCGAATTTTTGACCAAGGCCGATCACGTCTCGCCCAAGAAGGACGTTCCATCTTCCAGGAATAATGCACCTTCTGGGATGGCTCCCGCTCCCAAAAACGAACCGCCGACTCCGAGCAAACGACCTCTGATGGACTTGCTGTCGGACCTGAAGAACAAACTGATAAATCCGTGGGGGTTTTCTGCAACTAAATCTGCGTCTGAACATCCAGCCAAGACTGCTGCAGAAGCTGCAGAAGACCAGACCAAGCAAGACGCCGCGGCAATGGAAATCGAACAGCCGGAGCATCCAGCTTCTCAAGGCCTATCGCAGCTTCACTCGGAATTGCAACAAGAGCTAGTGAAAGAACCCAGTCTTGCTCCAGAATCTACATCGCAGCCACCATCTCCAGCCGTGACAAGTGATGAGCAGTCCGAACCTGTCTCTGTCCCTGTCTCCGAAGCATCAAATCGCGATAGCGAGGCTCATGAGCCCAGCATCAGGATTTATTTATCAAAAGCAGGCCCTCAGAAGAACAAACTTGTGAGGACAAATCTATCCCATGATGCACCTGCTGCAAAACACCTTCCACGCAACAGCCCCGGAGAAGACCAGCAGTCAGATATCAAACATGAAGCTAGCGCAAGTAATCAGCTCAATCTCAAGGGCTTGAGCTTCAGGCAAAGGAAAGCTGCACTCCGGTCGCAAAGACGTGTGGCGGCTGAATTTAAAGAAGCTAGCAGCGAAGCACAAGAGACTAATGATGTTTCACGGCCTGATAATGCAGCAAAGGAACCGGAGGAATCGCAAGGGATGAGCATTGCTGAGGCCATGAGAGGCGGCAAGCGCACTGGTGGCAAACGAGGTAGCCATCGTGGCGGCCCTGCCTATGTCGAGCCGCAAGAGGATAAAGCGGAACCAGAAGCCGAGGAGGCCGGCTCTGAGGGCAATGCTTCTGAGGAGATTCATACCATGGAACTCAGCGAGTTGGCGATTACACCACTCGATATTCCTCAGCCGCCAGTGCCATATCTGGAATATGGCCTGGACCGAGTCCTCTTCAATCCAGGAATATATCAGCTCAAGGACCCCGTTTCACGGGTCTACAATTTTGACCCGTATCTTGAGAAGATTATGCCTGCGAGGGAATTCGACTTCAACGCGCTCAAGGAGTATAAAACATCTTCGCAGGACAAGGCGCTGTCAGCAATTGCGCAACAACAGGACAAGCGATACATTGGCTCAACATCAAGCATGACAAGTACGCTCGCTCACTTTCACTACTTGATCTCGAACTGGAGACCGCTGAATCACTCCATGATATCGAGAGGGTTCTCCAAAGATACCACGAAACAGCTCACTGAAATCAACAAGGCTCCGAATGCGATCTTCTTGAGATGGAAAAATGGTTGCTATGCAATCGATGCGGACAAAGAGTACGACAGCCCGAATGTGTTGATGCTTCTCGGCAAGTCAATGGAGCTTCTGCTTACGCTACCGACCGACGAGTATGAGAAGTATCGCAAGAGCGACCCACGACAGGTTTCCGAAGAGTCGAGGACTGCGCCGGAAGCATATCAATACACCACCATGGGCGATTTCTTGATGCGGTCGCAGCTAGACGCCTACGATCCTCGCCTACCTGGGAATGGTACCTTCGATCTCAAGACTCGCGCTGTCGTCTCAGTGCGGATGAAAGCGAATGATCATGAAGATATGACCGGATATGAGATTTATGGATTGCAGGGGCACTACGGATCTTACGAACGTGAGTTCTACGACATGACGCGAACTACGATGCTCAAGTATATGCTTCAAGCACGAATGGGACGTATGAACGGCATCTTCGTTGCATATCACAACGTCGAGCGTATCTTCGGGTTCCAATATGTGCCAATATCCGAGATGGACCGGGTGCTGCATGGCCAGACAGACGCCTGTCTTGGTGACCAGGAGTTCAAGGCTAGCTTGAAGATGCTGAATGATGTTCTGGACAAAGCTACAGCGAGATTCCCTGAGCAATCGCTACGAATCCACTTCGAGACTCAAGAACCGAAGGAGACTGGAGAGGGCACGGCGATCACGGCCATGAATATATTTGCTGAGCCGATGTCCGAAGACGAGATCGACACAATCCAGAGCAAGTCTAAGGAGAAGATTCAGGAATATGAGCGGACCATCTTGGGCAAGGACACAAATGAAGACGTCACGACTGCCACGTCCGAAGAAGCCATTGCAGATGATGCACAGAAGATCATTGAGGCGACGGGTTCTGCAAATGTCGTTGACGAGCAAGCTGCGATGGACCCGACAGAGGACGCGGACGTACCAGCAGGACAGACTGCTTCAGATGTCGACGAAGCAACAGCCACAATCCGCGAAGCACTCGAAACCAAGACCAACAATCCCAGCAGCGAGTCCAATGCTGACTCCCCCTTCCTGAACACACTCAAGACAGAGAAAGCGTCTGGCTTGCGACCCCTCTTCTACGCAACTATCATCTGCCAATCCGAAGTCAACGGCGACGTGCCTCAAGACCGCCCCACAAACCTCACTGTAGACGACAAGTGGGACGTCAAATACCTGTTCAAAGAATACGAGAGCTCTCGAAAGGCGTGGTCCAAATATGAGGACTGTAAAGCTCGCCGGAAATTTGCATTCGATCGTGACGCTGAAGAGGAAGATGCTGGCGATCCTGAGAGTGATGCGAAAGCGCAGAAGATTGATCACTACATGCGTTTCTTGAAGAGTATGAGCGATAAGGGGAGACAGATTAGAAGTAAGATCGATGAGCTGGAGGCTGGGAAGGAGATTGTCAGGGTTGAGACTCCGCTTTCGAGGCATCGGGAGAAGGTGGAGAGTTTGGAGGACTATATGAGTTGGATGTACAGAGAGAAGTGAAAGGGGTGACATGATGGAGTGTGTATGGATCTAAATATGGTGTGGTATGGTCTTAAGCATGACCGGCACAGATGGGGTCGCGGCATAAAATATTTTCGCACAGCGCGGCGGAGAGGATAGAATAGATGGGCATTGAGCAATTGTATAGTGATACATACCAAAACTCTCCACACAGTCGCAGAAGAAGTCCTTCCACGTTTCTTGATGCTGGTCTCAGATCCGAGCCCCAGCCCGAATAATCGAAGATCATTGGACTTGCTATGTTTTGCGCTAAGGAATGTTCGTCTTGGCTGTGACTATTGCTGCAATCTGCACCTCGCCGCTTCCCGCCCGAGCCCTAGGAGCTAGCACTAGCTCTAGCTGCTATAGGGTTAGGTTCGGTTGGTGCCTTAGAATGTGACAAGGCACTCGTGCAGGCATCTCTTTCTCCGAGGAGTGCGGGCTTCCCTTATCTTTTCGAGAACGACAAGCAATCTTTTCAACCTCATCTCTTCCTGAACTTTTCCATTACACTTTTGTCACCTCCAAGGCTCCCTTCGAGATCTCCTTCTATCGTTGTCAATAATTTGCAGCGGAGAAGACAGAAGCTCACATCAGAGTTGCGGCTTCAGAGCCAGCAATTACGTACAGGTTTCGATCTAGCCTCCCCGCGTGACCAGGCTCAGATCTTGACCTTCTCCGCCATGAAACAGATGTCCGAACTACGAGAATCTCGCTCTGGCGATTCTGCGCTGGATCGAAGGCGTGAGAGAGATTTTGAGGATGGAATCTGATCCTCCGAAGGGCGTTGTGCAACCACAGCGAAGGGCGTGCGCTAGACCAGCAGATACTTGGGGAGAAGAGATGGCAGACGGAGAAAATTCGGCTTGGGAGTTCCGAGGAGACGCTCTTTGAATCGCGCGGCACGTCACTGAACATGGCTGAAAGGATGTTGAATACATGTACGTGACATTCCCTCGCTTTTCCACACCATTTCGCAGCTCGACGGTGGAGCCCGGTGGAGTGCAGTGCATTCTTGCCGACCGTGCCTCTTTCCGCACATCTTCCGCTCTTCCCTTCTACCGCGCGCAGGTATAATCCAGAGCTTTGCAGGATGGTGGTGCAATCGGAGCCCTGGCGACAATTACTCGACTTTGATGTAGACCGATATCTGAACCCATGGATCCCTCATAATCGACTTTATATCCTGCCCAAACCGATTCGACACTGGCTTGGGTATCGAGAAAGTCCGCAGAAAGAACCATATGCTGTCCTACAGTGGCCGATCACATTTCTCGCGACAGTGGCAGGACTGTGTCTGGTAGCTGGGATCGGGAATTATGCTCCAGGAATCACGGCGTGGCATCCTCCAGTGCTGATCGCTTCACTGGGAGCGAGTGCGGTCCTGGACTTTAACACGATCAAATCGCCTCTTGCACAGCCAAGGAACTCTATCATTGGCAATACACTGGCAGCAATCTGCGGCACGGCTATCTCGAAACTTTTCCAGCTTAATTCGGACTTTGACAACATTCAATGGGTCTCAGGCGCTGTTGGGTGTGCTCTGGCATCTTGGGTAATGTCTTTGACAAACACCATTCATCCACCTGGCGGGGCAACGGCTGTTCTGGCTTCGACTGAGGCGGCAATCATCGCTATGGGCTGGAAGTTCGTGCCGCTTGTACTCCTCGACAGTTGTCTCATGGTTGTTGTGGCTTGCCTTTTCAACAATCTCTTGAGACAGTACCCACTATACTGGTGGACACCGGGGAATACTGGGCGCAAATTGAGAGAAGAGAAGGCAAAACCGGAGCAGGAGCGTGAGCAAAAGGCAGCTGAAGAGGGCAAAGCGCAAGGAAAGGCTATAAGCGACGCTAGCAGGTATGATGTCTATTTGGTGCTCCTCTGATAGTCTCCGCTAATAGCAAAGCAGTGATCGAACTCTTCGACGAGAGTTTAGCAATCGTATCGACTTTGTGGACGGTGTAGAGGATGTGCATATTCGAGCATTTAGGATCGAGCTACCACGTTATCTAAAGCTGGAGGATGCGGAGGTCATGTTGCTTGAAAAGATTCAGGAGCGATTGAGAATGCATGGCGAGGTTGAGAATCCTTGATCAATCAGTCGTGCTTGCATCGTGGATGATTTGTTCCTCGAGCGTGGTCTTGAATCTCATGGTGTTTGACTGCATCGCCCTGTCTACAGAAGTGCCTGGGAGTAATGCGAATGAATGACATTGCTTCCCGTTCATGTCCACTTGCTCCCATTATGACAAGTGATGGCAGGTTGATGCTTGACTGTTGAGACAGCGATATGACGAACAGTGTCACCACATCTGCGCAGCATTAATAATCTCCCCCTCTGGCTGCTGCGTGACGACCGAGGAGCAGCGCAGCATTCACTGCATTTGGATGAGTAACGAATGTGTAATGTGCCTTCCACGTGCTGTGTGATTTGCTCCCGTCCTGCCTCGCCCAATGACGTGCTTCCCAGGGTCCAGCAACATGAAGTTTGTCAGGCCAACGACGGCGACGACTTATTAAGCCTTCTGCGACCTCGCCATCACTTTCCGCCACACACTCCAACTTGCAAAACGCTCACACAGACTACGCGACAACATCATCCGCGAAATCTGACTACAATGAAGGCATACTGGTTCGACAACATCGAGGTGAGTCCCACCCTTCTGCATTACTTACCCTTCCACGTGCATCCATCTCGCAAGAAGAAACACCACAACCCATACTAACCCCACCACCCATCCCAGGGTGACCAACGTCTCCCCCACGACTCCGGCCGCCCCGTCTCCCCCGAATACCTCTCCAAACTCGGCATAATCCACCACGAACTCCCCAACAACCTCCCAGCCGTCAACAAAATCGCCTCAGAAAGAAGCTACAAAAACCGCGACGAAATCCGCATATCCCCAGAAACCCTCCCCGACTACGAAGAAAAAGTCAAGACCTTCTTCGACGAACACCTGCACGAAGACGAAGAAATCCGATACATTTTGGATGGTGGAGGGTATTTTGATGTGAGAAGCAAAGATGATGATTGGGTGAGGATTCGGTTGGAGAAGGGGGATCTTATGATTATGCCGGCGGGGATTTTTCATCGTTTCACGACGGATGAGAGGAATTTTACGCATGCGATGAGGTTGTTTAAGGAGGATCCGAAGTGGACGCCGCTTAAGAGGGGGGATCCGGAGACGGAGAGGAATGGGTTTAGGAAGGAGTATTTGAGGGCTAGGGATGGGGATGGGGTGTTTGTTTAGATGAGGGAAGAAGTAGGCGTGTTGTGCCTGTGGATGATGATGGGTTGTGGACAAAGCTGATGTGGTATTTGGGATTGAGCGTGAATTCTTCAACACTATACTCATGCTGCCGCTTCCTCTACATCGTCTACAAACCTCTGTGTCGTCATGCGGGTGTCCAACTTCCGTCCATCAGCACTCTACATCTTCGACTCCCCAGAAGCAAAGCCATTCGCCACAGCCGTCATAAGCTGGTTTGCAATAGCAGTGCTCGGCGGTAATCTCAAATTACCTTCCTTATACTCAGGCCCAGAATCCTCGCCCAACCCACTCGTTCCCACTCTGAGCGCTTCTCTCACCTCGTCGAACGGGAACCACTTCGCATCATCAAGCTCCGGATCGTTCCCAAGATCAATCGTCTCTCCCGTCGGTATCGCTTGTCCAATGGCACCAATCATCAAATTTGCCGGGTAGGGCCAGGGTTGCGTGCTATGAATGACAACCCGTCCGACCAGAATTCCAGCTTCCTCGTAGACTTCTCTCCGAACAGCTTCTTCGATCGACTCCGCTGGTTCAGCGAAGCCCGCGAGCGTGGAGTACCAATACGGGGGCCAACGCTTTTGTCTCCCGAGAAGAATCTTGGTGCCGTCTGAGGAAACCACGGCCATGATGACCGTAGGATCTGTTCGAGGGAAACAAAGATTGGAGATTCCAGTTCGCGTCACACATGCTGGTCTCTCGTACGAGTTTTGTCCTTCTATTGCCGCGGCTTTATCTGTCGGCGGACATGTTCTCTTGAAGCCGGCGTTGACACTGAGTGTCCTGTGTCCACATGCTGCACAGAATGGATTGCGAGCATTCCAGTCGAGGAGCTGGCGTGCTTCTGCATAGATAGCGGCGTCTGAGGGGTCAATATCCATCACACGACCCTTGCCGAAATCATAACCGTGATGGTTCTTCAGTCGCTGTATGAGCTTCTGGCATTCCGATTCGACGTGCTCTCTAGGCGTCACATCGACGGCGAAGTATGGCGCGCCTTTGTATAGATTCTTGCCTTGATATGATAATCCATCTTTTGCCTTCTCATCAATTCCCAGGAATATCATCTGTGGGATGTACTTCTTGCTATCGTACGCCTTGATCATATCTTCTTCGCTCAGATCGAAAGGATCCTCGCCGATGATTGGCTTCACATCCTCGTACTTGACGTATTGAAGTTTGCCCTTGCCCGGCTTCGCATTCGGTTGGACGAGAGGTTGCAGGTCGTTGCAGAGCAGGAATGATGTTGAAGCGTGCTTCAATGCTTGCGATAAGAACTTGTGGTCGCCGCGAAGGAAGCCAACTCTGTTGAGTGGCGAGCCGGAGAAGTAGTTGGCGACTTCTTTGCCGAACTTCCTGGACAGCATCGAGTCGACGTCGTGGTGCGCGGGCTCTGGGTTATCGGGTTGGACTGGCATCGCGTTCGACTTGGGCCGTACCTTCCAGTGTGGCGTGGAGATTGGAGGGTGTGCTATCGCCTAGCAGTCATTGATAGGAGTATCTCAGCGAGACATGTGATGCCAGTGAATCACCTCAATGTTTTCCTGCTGTTTACTAATCCACGTCGCCATCGCCATTGCTGCGAAGAGGGGCACGGCACGCCTCTTCGGCACGCGGGCGAGGGAGCCGAATAGTTCTACAGTAAAAAATTCTTTGACATGAGTCGTTCGTGTATCACTGACTTCACCACATCAACTTGGCTTCCTCCGCTCTCTGACATCTTCTATGTGAAGTGTGAACTGCAGTCCGATCATCCTGTTCTGGCCCTGTCTCGGCGATGGAGAGGTTTGTGGGAAATGTGAGGTTTGGATAAAATTAAGTTTTTTGCAAGGACTCTAATTAATATTGAGGCCCAAAGACATGGCCCATGTTGACTCGTCGTAAGAGTCGTGAGTTTTATGTAGAAAATCACGAAGACGAACCCGTCTTCGAAAGCAATGCTGCGCCGCTCAATGCTAGAATTATACGCCATGCTACCTTCCGCTATGCAAAAAAAAAAACAGAATCTCATCATCTCCTTTCCTTAGGAGGAGCCAGTGTAAGAGCAGCTGACAGGGTTATCCTCCTTAAGAGCCTTGAGTGCAACGCCGATACAGCCCTCGTTAAAGCCAGGCTTGTCTGCAGATGAGAACCAGAGGCTCCATCCTGCGTCATTGTCCTTGCCTGGGCAAGCCTTTGGGGTGACACCTTCAAAGGTCAAGTGTCCGTCCTTATCGACCTTGAAGCTCTTGCGCTCAGCGTTCTTTGGTGCTTCCTGAGTACCGGTCGTGTAGCCAGAAATACCCTGGCCCATACCGCTGCGATCGACCCAGAGCTGCTGTGTGGAAGAAGGGGAGTACAGGTATGCTTCGCCGTTATTAATGAAGAAGGTAGCGAAGTCGGACTTGGTATCACAGGTAGCGTCCTGCTTGCCACCAACGAGTAGGCTGCCATGAGATGCAGTTATGCCCTGGTGGTGAATTGGAGAGCCAGGTTTGACGACAATGAGGCCGAATTTGTCGCCGTCACCTGGAACAGGGACAGTCGGATTGCCTGGCGCTGGCTTGCTGTCGATTTGGGTTGCAAGTGTCCAAGAATTGCTTGAACCTTGCTTGACGGCAGCACCCTTCTTGAACAGTGTGCAGAAACCCTTGATCTGAGCATCGTCGGTAGCGATGAATTGTGCAATACCGCAGTCAATAGTGCCATCACAAGCTGTGAGACAGCCCTCGTAGCCGACCTCGGTTGTTGTTATCCGGAGGACTTCGTCGGAGTCGACCCATTTAGCACATTCTATTCGGTATGCCACGTTGTTGTTTGAGGAGGTTTGTGCGCCATTCACACCTGGACATGTGGTCGCTTCCTTGGCCGAACGGACCTGGGTAGTTGGAGCGGCGATTGCCAGGCCGATGAGTGCAAAGTCGATGAGCTGCATGGTGATGTTGCGTATATTGTAATGGAAGTTGTGGAAGTTGTTTTATTAGAATTGGACTAGAATTAACGATAGTCGTACAAGCTGCTGTTGGAAGTGTTGTTTGCGGGTGAGATGATGGACTATCCGTTGATACCAGACAGCAAGATATATACTCACGATGAAGAACTCATCATGCCTATGCTCCCAATCTTGGCGAATTCGGTCGCCGGAATTGGCGTCACCGAACCGGCGAAGCCCCAGACCTGGTCCCTGGCTATCACCTAAGCCACATGCCAATGCTGACTGCACGTCACTGGTCAGGGGTCCAAAAGACTTTCGTACTTGAGCCTTGAGGTGAAATACCATTCGCATGTGCTCGTGTGTCTCGTAAACTAGTCTCTAGTCGGACCGCCCGCGTAGGCAGCTTGCTAGCGCCTCTATACGCTCTTCCCTACTATACTATATTAGAAAGACCCGAGATCCGAAATAAGATAAAGGAAGTTACGAGCTTTAAGCGATATAGCCTAAGAATACAGTCGGTCGTATACTAATAGTGTAAGAAGGGTTATATTAGCAGGTAGATAGGGTAGTAGTAGGTATAGGTAGTATTCGATAAGGAACTAGGAGGAGAGGGAGGAAGGCAGGCAAGTTAGCCTATTACTAAGTGCTAAGCCCTACCTAAGGCACTAAAACCCTAGCTTTACTCGAGTCTAGTTATATACTAATTACGTATAACCTCTTTAGCCCTAATATACGCTTCCCTTCTAAAGGCCGCGCCCTCGTAGCCTATCTATATTCTAATCTCGACCTCTATTACTACTAACTTAGTAGATCTAATAAGCTATCTAGTCCGCGCCGAATTAAACACTTAACTACCTAATTATATAACTATATTAAACCTTACCTCTAATACAATATAATATATAACTCTAACTACGCTATCCTTATATATAATAAAGGGCACTATTAATATAGTAAGAGCGAGAATTATATAATCTATCGAGAAATAGTAGCGAACAATTAGAGACGAAGGGAAGATAGTTAAGAAGGAAGGGAGGACGAATAGAAAGCACTATATACTAGGGCAGAGGAGATACTAAAGGCGGAAGATAGAAGAACCCCTAAAAGGGCATATAGGATAATAATCTTAGAACTCCTCGGAGAACTAAAAGTAATCTATAACTAGGCAAGCTACGTAATCACAAAGGTAGCTAATATAGTCGTAGCAAAGATTACGAAGAAATAATAGGAAATAAGCCTAAACTACCGTACCTAGGTAGCAGTAGCTAGTTAGGAGGCGCTAAAACCCCCGAGGATAGTAGTTAGAGTCTATATTACGGACCTATAGGAGCAAAAGGAAATCTAAGGACTTATAGGGAAAGAGATTATAGAAAGAATTATAGTTAAAGAGGTAATTAGGGCTAGGAACGAAGGAAAAGGGGTAATTAAGCTATTTATAGCACAAGAGCAGGACAAAAAGAAGCTAGAAACACAAAAAGAATAGACAACTAAGATAGGGAAAACAACAAAGGTCTCCTAACAGCAATTTATAATTATAGCCTATAGTATAATAAGAAGCTTTAAGGAAGAATAGGATATTAAGAGCCTATAGAGACAAAACCAAGCTATATACCTAGGCCTAAAGATCACAAAAGTAGTATAGATTAAAAGGAAAATCGAGGAGACTAAAAAGCAGTCTTCCCTAATTATCTAGGTAGGGAGTATAGAGCAAGCTAATATAGTGCTAGACTAGGGGTTGTTCTAGGACTATAAGAGATTAGAAACAGAGATATATAGAAGCAACTATAGGATAATGTAGTGCTTCAAATATTAACACTATAGACACTTAGCAGCTAAGTGTACAAAGACAACTAACACCTGCTCCTATTATATAGGGGATTACTAGGTTAAAGAATGCAAAGTATACAAAGGAGAAGCAAGATATATATACTATACTAAAAGATACCCCTTTTAGGCGAAGGAATGCCTAGTAAGAATACAGGCAGCGAGGAAGGCAAAGGAAGCTAGAATTAATACACTAAAAAGATATGTAACAAGCTAGGGTAGCTAGATACAGAAGCAACCTAGCTAAGTACTACAAAAGAGGTCTAGACAAGATAATAGGTTCACATTTAGGGCCTTACTAGCACAAGAGAGTTACTAGCAACTAGAGAGACTAAGATACCTTAACATTATAGGAAAGGAAGTAGGGCAGACAAAGCTTAGTTAAATATTAGTCTAAAGTAAGGGAAGACTAAAGGAAAACTTATAGGGAAATAATATAGATGAAACCTAATAAACATTGCAATATCACTAAACATTATATAGTATAATATTAACAAGAGCAAAGATAAGGTATAGAGGAGCTTCCTTTAAGCACTAAACCTAAAAGAACATCACATTATTGCAATCTAAGAGCCCTAGCTCAACCTATATACAAAGAGACTAGCAACAGTCAAAGACCTAAGATACTACCTAATTATCTACAACTAGGGAGCCCTAAGGATATGCATCTATATTAGTAAGGAGATAGATATAGAAACCTAGCAGGCTCTACTATAGGAGGATAAGGACCTAATATTAGTTTAAGTAGAGATATCCTAAGGTATACTCTAAGTCTACTATATATACAACCTACTACTAGACTTAAGAAGCAGTACCTAACTAAAAACCCTAGAAAGACTACCTAGAGTTATCTAGGGGAACACCTACTAAATCCTACTTAGGGATTTCAACCTCTACTACCCCCTCTAGAGCTTAGACTTTACCCTAGCTTACTAATTCCTAGTAGGAAGACTAATTGATATATTAGAGAGGGAAGAAATAGAAATTGTTACCCTAAAGGGACTAATTACTTAGGAGGCAAGAGGAAGCAGTAGCATACTAGACCTATGCTTTATATTATATTAGATTAGGAACAGGATTATAAGATATAGGATCAACTAGGAACTAGAAGAATTATTAGACCACTTTTCGGTGCAGATTAAGCTAAATATCTAAGCCAATTAGGAAAGGGAACTAGAGGAGAAGCTTAACTAGAAGGGTACCTAATAGGGCAGGATTAGGGAGGAACTAGAAAGGGACCTAAAACTAGAGGAACTCTTAACAAAGCACCTACTAAGGCTAGAGGACATTGACAAAGTAGTAGAAGAACTAATAGGAATCCTAAAACAGGTAGCTAGAAAGCATATCCTAGCAAAGAAACATTTACTATACTAGCAACTATACTAGACTAGTAAGTGTATAAGGAAGGTTAAAGTAGCAAGGAAGGCTAGGAGGCAGTAGACATAAACCTATACCTAGGAAGTATAGGACAACTATAATAAAGCCTGCTAGGAAAAGAAGATCTAGATTAAGAAAGACAAGATACAAGAATAGAGATCTATAATAGGAATAATTACAAAGAAACTAGAGGAGATATAGAGGATAGCTAAATAGGTAAGGAGACCTAAATAGGATAAGGATATACTACTACAATTCCCGGACATTATAGACTAATAAGGACAAATACAGACTATAATAGAAGGGAAAGTAAGAGCCCTAGGCTAACACTTCTTCTATAGAAAAGTACAAGTAGACCTATTAGACATAAGGGAGATAGAATAAGAGACTCTACTACTAGGCATACTAAGAGATACCTAGGTTAAACCCGAAACTATTAAAAGGATCCTAAAGAAAATTCTAGGCAATAAGGCACTAGGAGAAGACAAGATCTATAACAAACTTCTAAAAGCATATAGGAAGGGGCTAGCCCTAGCACTAGCTAATATCTTTTTATAAAGCCTAGCACTAGGACACTACCTAAGACTATTTAGGAAGTCCCTAATAGTAGTACTAAGGAAGCCCTAGAAGGAAGACTATATATAGCTCAAGGCCTATAGACTAATAGCCCTACTTAATACAATAGGCAAGGTGCTAGAAAAAATTGTCGCTAAAAGGCTAACAACCTTTACCGAGGAAAGGAACATCCTTCTAGAAGGCTAGATAGGAAGAAGAAAGAAGAGGTTAACACTAATAGCTATAGAACTAATTATAGAACAGATTAAGCATATCTAGCACTATAGTTAAAACTAGGTAGCAACCCTCCTCTCCCTTAATATCTTAGGAGCCTTTAATAATGTCTCCTATAAAAGGCTCCTATATATACTTAAATAGAAAGCTATACTAAACTAGATAGTCCAATTTATCTAGTCCTTCCTATAGGAAAGATTAATACAGCTTATTCTAGGCAAATTCAAATCAGACCTAATACTAACTAAAAAGGGAATCCCCTAAGGATTAATACTCTCCCTAATCCTCTTCCTTATCTTTATAGCAGACCTACTCCTACTCCTAGAATCAAAAAACACATTAGCATTAGGGTTTATAGATAATACGAACATCCTAGCCTAGTCTAAGACAATAGAAACCAACTGCAAGATCCTAGAAGAGAAGCACTAGGAGTATAAAAAATAGGTAAGGAGGTATAGAGCAAAATTCGCCCTAGAAAAGTACTAGCTTATCCACTTTAGTAAGGCTAAATCAACCTATAATATAAAGCAATCAATTACTATCTAAGGCTTTAAAACCCAACTATTAGTAGAGCTTAGGGTACTAGGGATCTAGCTAAATCCAAAACTGAATTAGGGACTACAAGTAAAGAAGGCAAAGCAGAGGGCAGATGCTAATATGCAATCTATTAATAGGCTTATAGCCTCTATATAGGGGGCTACATTCGAGAAAGCTAAAGTTATATATAAAGCAATTGTTAAGCTAGCAATGCTATATAGAGCATAGATATAGACAGCCTAGGAGAAAACACTAAAGAGGATTGAACAACTAGTTAGTAGGTCCTAAACCTAAAGCCTAAAGAAAATCCTAGGAGCATATAAAACTATACTAATAAGGGTAGTAGAAATAGAATTAGGGATCCCACTAGTCAAACAATACTTTAAGGGACTAAGACACTAATATATAGTAAAGACAATAGAATACCTAGCCTAATAGACTATCTAAAAGGCACTAGACAAGATAAAAGCCTAGTACATTAGGACTAGGAGGCGAGACAGACTACAAATAACTCCCTAGAAAGTTAAAGACCTAGAGCAATATAGAGTCTTAATAAGAGAAATGCTAGAGAAAGAGCTTTAGGGACTAAATATAAGGCTAAAGGAAGATAAACTAAAGGGAGAGAAACAAAGCCTAGTAGAATCAATTGCTAGATATCTATAAGAGCAGGAATAGAACAAAACATAAGTTAGACTAGGAACCCTAAAGGCACTAGTCAAATTTAGTTAATACAACTACTAGCTCTATAAGGACCTAAATAGGGCCGAGGCAAGCCTAGCTATCTAAATCAGATCTAAATACATTAGATTCAGATCTTACCTATTTAGAAGAAACGTCCTAGGAATTAAAAGCAGGGCTTACTAATATAGCTACTAATCTCAGAACCCTAAGCATATACTGCTAGTCTGCCCTTAATAGTTAGAAGGCAGAAGTGATTAGAGACTAAAAGCAATAGAAAGGGAATACGATAAGCTAATCTAGAGCAAAGAAGACCTAAAGAGGATAGTAAAGTAGATTATTAAACAGGGATTTATACAACAATTCGCACTAGTAAGGGAAACTAAGGAGTAGATAAAAAGGAGGGAAGAAGAGGGGGAAAGAAGGGCAGGGCAGTAGGCAAGGTAGTTAGAGGGTAACAACTATAATACTAGTATATCCTAGAGGAAGGAGAACAAGGAAACAAGGAAGATCAACACTTGTAAATAGGATAGGAGGGAGGTTTTTACTAACTAAGTTAGTTTCCTACCTAAAACAATACATAGAAACAGACCTGCATAGGCCGAAAGGCACTACAATAGGCAAATGAAATATCTATCTATCTATATATAATAAAGTAAAGAGATATAGAGCTATAAGAATTAAGAGCTATCGACTAATTATAATACGGGCGCGTCTTCCCTACTATAATAGGTAGACGTACGAGGTAGTATAGCCCTACCTCCGCTCTAAGTAATATCGTTCCGAGTTCTTTACGTCTACTCTAAAAGACCTAGAAATGTCCGCTCCGAGGGTTTGTCCGTTCCGAGGGTTATTCTTATTATTATAAGGACTATTATTTACTATCGTAGTTTTACTAGCCCTAATTAGTTAGGTTTAGCAGCCTTTAAGTGTTAACTAATTATATCTTTTTAAAAAACTTAGTTCTTCTAGTTTCTATAGGTAAAGGCTATTATAAGTATAATAGTTAAGGTTCGCCTCGCTTAAAGGGTCGGAAAGATCGAGGAGTAACCTATTATCCGCAAGATCGACCCTAGCTAGCTTAGCTCTATAGTTTTTGCCTTTAGTTAGTCTATTAGTCGCTTAATCTTTTAGGCGGCTTAAAGTTTTAATTAAAGTTTTAATTAAACCTTTAATATAGCTATTCTTTTAACTTAGTATAGTGCCTTAGGCTCGTAGTATAGGTAAGGTTATGTCTATAGGCGCGGCGACAGTAGTAGGTAATATTAACAATAACGGCGCTAGTCGTCTTAGCGTCGACTTTACCTTGCTTCTAATTTCCTTCTTTAACTAATAATAACTCGGTAATACTGTTACTAATATAGCCGTGTCTTTCCTCTCTTAAATAGTAATATACTCCGTAACACCGTCGCTAATATAGCCGCGCCGGCCGCGCCGTCCTCACCGATTGCCTAGGCCTCGAGGCCTCGATAGAATAAAGGAATAAGAGGGGGACCTATAGGGCTCGGTAGTAGAAAGGGGGATGTCTTTTAGAAGAGTAGGTAATTAATTAACGCGTTATAGCTCGCTTGTTAATACTCGGTACGCGTTTACTATAATAGTATAGTCTTATTATCCCTTATTACTAACAATTGCTTATAGCTAATTAGTTAGCTAATAGCACCCCGGGGGTAGTATTAATCCTAGGCCTTAATAGTAATATTATAAGCTTTTAGCCTTCTTCTTGTTCTTTACACTAGTCTAATACTCGTCTAATAGCTTAGTTATATCCTCGAACGAGTCTTTAGCTTCCTATAAGTCCTACTTAGGTAAATAGCCTTGCTATCTTAGGAGGTACTCCTTCTTGCCTTGCCTAGTCCGATACTTTAGAATACGTTCTATAGACTATAGCTCCTTACTATTAGCTAAGACTTCCTCTAACTCGGTAGGCGCTTTATCGCCTTCGCGCTAGTAGTATAGTTTAAAGAGGGATATATAGAAGGTATCGTAGATAGTATAATAAGGTAGGAGCTATAACTAGTAGGCCTATATACCCTTCGGTTCTCGGATACGGAATAGGCTAATATATCTTAGTACGAGCTTAGGCCTTGTTTTGCTATTAGGTAATAGGTGTTTACGGATATAGAGGTTCTTCGTACTAAGTATAACTATATCGCCTTATTTAAAGGTTATTAGTATATAGCGCTTATCGTAGTAGGTCTTTTAGTACTCTTAAGCCTTTATTAGCTTCTTAGCTATCTTAGTATAGATTTCTCGCATCTTCTAGATACGTTCTATTGCCGCTAGCGTTTCTAGTACTTAACGCGCTTCCCTTTCCTTGCGCTCGGCCTCGAGCGATAGTAGGTCTTATAGTATAGCAGCGTTCTAGCCTATTATAGCTATATAGGGTAAGATCTTAGTTAATAAATGTACACTATTATTGTATACGAATTCTATAGGCTATAGGAGGTTAACCTAGTCGTTAGGGTTCTCGTTAATGTAACTGCGTAGGTACTACTATAGGGTAGCATTCTACCTCTCTATTTAACCGTTAGTCTATAGATAGAAGGCTATTAATAGCCGATGCTTTAGTCTTAGCTGTAGGCATATTTCGCTCTAATAGTGCGATGTTAGTATCGATCTACGATTAGATACTATCCCCTTAGGGGTCCCCTAATAGGTATAGAAGATATTGTTCTATAGCGCTTCTACTATAGCCTATATTAATAGTAGTCTAATCTTTCCGCGCCGGGATATATCGAGCGCCTTTAGTAAATCGATCTACTATAATAAGGATAGCATTATATATATCCTTGCTGCCCCTACGCTTAGTAGGAGGAAGGCCTATAATAAAATAATATTAAAATCTATTGTAAGTTCTACGAATAGCTTCCTAGGAACAGGAAGTAAAGACAACTCGCTAAATAGCAGGTGCTTTAGTGCTTTAATACGCTAGTATACTATATAGGTCTATACGTATTCTTTTATATACCGCTTACTATTTAGCTAGTAGTATATACGCGATAGTAACTCGTACGACCTCTCTATGCTATAGTAACTAGCGAGCTTACTATTATAGTGCCTCTTTAAAAGCTCTTATCTAATCGATTATTTAGCGGGGATATAGTATCTACCCTTAAACTTTAAGTAACCTTTGTCGTCGATCGACTAATTACTCTTACTAAATCGAGTCGTTTGCCTACTTATAAGCCTATTAATACGGTTAATAGTAAAGGCGTCCCTCTGCTAAGCCTATAATAGCTTATCTATAAACGATTAACTATCTCTATTTATAAGGTTATTTAATAGCACCTTCGCTATTAAACGAGGTACGTATTGTATGCATCTAATAGCACTAGTAGCCGGAACTGCTACAACCTCTTCTATAGTACTATCGCTATATAGGCTATTACTATAGATAGTAATGTCTTTAAGCGAGTTATTATAGCTCGAGCGATCTACGTCCTTTCTAACGCGCACTAGAAGAACGACAACTCCGCTATAGTATTTGTTACCGCCGCGGGGTCCGGAAGTCCGCTTATCCTACGCTTACTTATTAATAATACGGGCTATAGCAATCTTATACTATAGGGTTAGAAACAATAAATTAATATACTAGGTCTCGCTGTCGTAATTAGGTCGCCTCGATAGGCTATTAGCAGGGTTGCTTACGCCTAGCCGATATAATATATTAAAATCGAACCTAACGAGGTAGACGGCCTATCTAGCCTATCGACCTATAACCCTTATAACCTTAGTAATACTACGTAGGTTGTTATAGTCCGTATAGACCTAAATCGTGTACTAAGCACTATCGAGATAGTAGCGCTAATACTTAAAGGCTTCTACGATTGCTAAGAGCTCTTGCTTATAGGTCTTATATCGACGTTCTATATCGATTATCTTTCGTAAAAAGAAGGCAATCGGGTGCTAGTAATAGTTATTATCTAATTGCTATAATATAATAGCCGATATAGCGAACTGTAAAGCGTTAGTCTTAATTCGGATCTGCTTGCTTAGTACGAAATAGTACAATAAGGGGACTTTAGTAAAGCGTTGCTTTAGACCGTTAAAAGCGGCTTATGTTTTGTTAGTCTATTTGAAGTCTCTAGACGGGTTAGCCTTAGTTTTAGTAAGCTTAGTTAGTAGTATTATATGCCTCGAATAACCCTTAATAAACTAACGGTAGAAGTTAGTAAAACCTAGGAATAATTAAAGCTCCTTAATAGACGTAGGAATAGGCTATTTAGTAATTGTTTTGATCCGGTTAGGATTAGCCTTAACACTCTCGGTTAATACGAGGAAGCTAAGGAATAACACCTCTTTAGTAGCAAAGGTGCATTTAGAAGGTTTGCAATACAGTCTATAGGCTTATAGGCGGTCGAGGACCTTACGTACTACGGCCTAGTATTCTGCAATATTAGGTAAATGTATATAAACTAGGATATTATCTAGGTAAACTATATAGAGATAGTCTAATAGGCCCGAAAGGGCCCGATTGATATAGGACTAGAATGTTGTAGGGGCATTAGCTAAGCCGAATAGCATAACTAAGTACTCGAAATAGCTATAGCGAGTACGGAAGGCCGTCTTCTATTCGTCGCCCTTACGAATATAGATACGATAGTACGCATCCTTAATATCTAGTATAGTATAGAAGTAGGCCCTAGAAAGGCGATCGAGGGTCTTATTAATAAGAGGGAGTAGATAGCGGTCTTTAATAGTAATAGTATTAAGCCTACGATAGTCGACATATAGGCGTAGGCTACTATCCTTCTTTAGTACGAATAGGATAGGTGTACTAGTAGGACTGTTACTATACCGAATACGACTATTAGCTAGGTTTTCCTCTAAGTATAGACCCCGTAGTAGTTCGGGTTGGTTTGGTTTGGTTTGCTAAGCCGAAACTCTAGTTTGGTTTAGGTTGGTTTGCTAAGCAACTATATAAGTAGCTAGTTCGAACTATATAATTTATCGGTTTTTAAGAAGTGTACGAATGTATACGTAGCTTCAAGCAAGCCCTTTATAAGACTTAGTAGTATAGCCGGCAGCGTGGCCGGCATTTTTAGTCCTTAGTACTTATAGAATTTTCGAATCCTACTTAGGCTACGTAGTTGTATAAAGGTACTTATATAACCTCAAATCTATAGACAATTAGCTAAGGGCACTAACCAATTAAAAGCATATATATATATATACAAGGCATTATAGTTTAGTTCGGAAACTACACTCCTTAGGTATGAATTTCATCCTTTCGTTTACAGTTCAATTCCCTAACTGCTTAGTAGAATGTCTTTATCTAGATCTAGGCAGAACTTATCGATTTCCCTAGAAGTCCTCCTCCTTAAGAAGTTTATATACTTTCCTACCGAACTATTCGATAATATTAAGTACTAGGATAGCTCCTCCCTCGGTATCGGTATAGTATATAAAAGAGCTATAAGGCAGCTCTATAGAACGTTCTACTAGTTACTCGCTATACTAAGGCCGAATGCTAGTTCGTTCCTTAGAACTCTTAGTTATTTAGGAGATATAAAGGGTAGGGTAGGTAGTAACTTCGTATTATATAAGGAGGTAGAGGCTACTATAGAAGAGGCCTTCAACCTATAGAAGATAGTAAAAGATATAGAGGCAGCTATAGGTCTAGGTACCTAGTTGAATTTCTAGTAGGTAGAGTATAAGGATATTTAGAGGGAGTATTAGGTAGAGTTGCGAAGGCAGTATTAGCTAGTAACCGGCCCTATACACCTAGGCTAAGTTTTGAGCCTATATAAGAGGCCTCCTTCTATATTATAGATAGAGCACTAACCTCGTATAGCATATTGTTTATGTTACACTTCTATAATGCCTATGTTGTAGGGCTCTAGTTATTAGCCTAAGCATCCGTCTTATTATCCTATTATACTAAACATAGCTGCCTATATTGCTATAGGTTATGTTACCCTCGGTAGCCTATACTATTACTGCTAGTAGTAGTAGTAGTGTTAGTTTCCGTCCTTTATTAGAGCCGAAGGTAGGGCTATCTCTTTATATCTAATAGGTTCGGGTATATTGAAGGTAGTCTCTAGGTACGAATAGCTATAACCGAAGCGAGGGCACGATAAGAGCCTACGATACGGACGATACCGAAGTATCTTAAGGGGCTATTACGACAAGTAGAGAAACCTCTTAATAAGGGTATCGCTTTAACCCCGAAAAGCTACAAACCCTTAGGACTATTACAGCTTAGGGCCTAGTCTATAGCTATAGCTAGCTTCTAAGGACTCGGCTCCGGGTCGAAGACCTATTTAGTACCGCTTACTCGAGATAAGCCCTGCCTAAGGAGGAGATAGACTAATTACCTATCGGCCTTGCTTAGTTTGCTAAGACTATTAAATTAATAGCAAATACGGCTTGTAGGTCGGATAGCCGGGGAGTCCCCTATTAATCGGGTAGGGCGTTCCTAGATTCGTAGCCTCGCTTAGACAGTACTTAGCCTTCTACTAGAAAAAGAAGGCTACCGCCCCCCCCGCCTAGCTAAAGGAGATACGAGCTAGTTTCTAGGATCTAGGTGTAAATAGAGATTGTAGTCTCTCCCTCCGAGCGGCTTTCGTCTAATACTAAACTTAGCTCCTAGAGGTAGTTAGGCGACCCCTAGGAGGCTAAATCCTAATGCTACCCCGGGGGTAATACTAGGAGAAACAGCCTAATATACTATTCTCTCGCATAGCAATATTATAACAAACCAAACAAACTAAAGACACTAAAAACACGTTTATATAGCATTTTATTGCGACTTTCCTACGGCGTTTCATTTCAATTATTTTATAATAATCGAATAAGCTCTAATAGAAGCGAATATTACGAATTAGCAGAATCTTCCGAATCCGAAAACGCCCCTAATCCTATTAACGAAGAAATTAGGCGGCGACTAGTTAATATAAGTAAGCCTCCTACGCCTTCTACGCTAGAGGCGCTCTACAATGTTATTATAAAGATAATAGAGAAGCAAACTAAACTTCTCCGTTAAAACAAGCGTCGCCCGCTAGAACTAGGGAGCACTGCAAACCCCTTGTTCGAAGGGTAGAACGCTATAGCACATATTAAGCGCTTTAAGGAAGGCTTAGTTAATTACGAGCTCGATAGAGAATCCGACTAGTACAAGATTCGGTCCTTTACGAGGACTACCTCCTCTAAGCTTTACCGAACCCTTAAAACCCTAGTTAGCTACCTAGAAAAGGACGACAAGTCTAATGCTAACTAGGAGACCTTTAAGGTAGCCTTTATAAGGGAATATCGGGAGCGCGATAGCTGTCGCATTAAAGGCAGTCGTACGTAGCTCGAGTCCCTCTACTTAGTAAGGCGCACTAAGGATAACGACCTAAAGGGTTATATCCGCGAGTTTGTCGAGTTAGCGGACGGCATCGAATAGAGTAACCTCGAAAACTCTTAGAGAACGAGGCTGCTCCTCTAGGGATTGCCGTAGCCTATAGCTTAGCGTATCTTCCGTCGCTATAAGCTTAGCGAGTCCGATCCTAAGAGTTTTAGGAAATATAAAGAGGTCCTAGTGTATATTAAGGCCGATATTAATAGCATAGCCGATGCGAGGAAGTTTATCTACGGCAAAGACCGGAATAACCTAGCGTAGGTTAGGAAAGAAGCCTTAGGAAACAAGGGACCTAAGTTCCTTCCTAAATCGCAAAGTAGTCCTAAGACCGTAACTCCTACTATTACTAAGCACTCTTAAGACGTCGCGGACTTAGCTAAATCCCTAGCCTAGCTAAACCTAAATACGAAAGCATTGTAGCGAGTTAGGGAGGTTATTAATGCTACTATACTAGGCGATGTACTACTAGTCTACTAGGTTTTAGATCCTAACTACCCTAAAGCCCCTTTAGTAGATGTCTACGCTATGCGGAAGATCTATTCTAACTTAGATAGCAAGTGCTAGATATATAGCGGGTTTAAATATATCTAATCGTCCTACCCTATCTAGAAAGAGCTTCTTAAAAGGAAGCTTATTATGTAAGTAAATGGCCGATTCTACTATATAGACACCGGTAACAAGATTGATTTCGAATAGGATCGGAGAGCCCCGAAGCTGCCCTAGCTAAAGACCCTTCTAGAAAAGAAGTATAGCGGCAAGATCGAGTTTAAGGACACTAGGAATAGTACCCTCGCCGCTATTGCTAAACGTGAAACTTAGAAGGTTAGGGCAAAGCAGGTTAAGGAGCGGAGCAGTAATAGTACTACTAAGCCTATTAAGGTCAACTTTGTTTCTTAGGACCCGGACGCAGTTACTAATGTTTACGCGGTTACTAAGAACAGTATAGATGTCTACGCTACTATACGGTCTTAGACCTAGTCCTAAAGTAAGGGCAAGAGCCCTTAGAACCCTACTCGCCCTAGTACGGTAGCCCCTACTAGGGTACTAAAGAACAAGGCGGCCGATAAGGCTAAGCAATAGCGAGAGTTAACCGCTAAAACTAAGACTCTCTAGATAGCTACAGACCGTACTACCCGATCTAGTACCGTACCTAGTACCCTACCTATAGAGAGCCTAGTCGTCCTAGAGACTCTAGAGGTCGATATAGAGGATGTTACTACCGACATTAGTAGTACCCTAGGCCTAGCTAACCTACCTGCCTATAAACGGAAGTTATCCGACCTAAAGAGCTTTCGCTTTAATAGGTATATAAAAAAGTATAGTACTAGCCTAGCTAACTCCTTAGACACAAAGGCAAACGCTCTCTTCTAGGCTTTATAGTTCCTAGACCTTAAGTCTAATGTGTCTATAGGAGAGCTACTAGTATACGGTTTGCCTACTAATCTATTCTAGAGCCGAATCCCTAACGATGCTACCTTTATAAAAGACCTCGCTGCCCTCCGAAGGAAATAGGGACGAGAAGACTATATCGACGTCTCTTTCCTATAGTTCCTTCCTAAATTTTTAGGTGCCTAAGAGTTAGTAGAAGGCGAATCGGTAACCTACGAGAACTAAGATACTATCGATAATGCTAACGAAGAGGGAGTTAAGGAGATAGGCCGAGGGGATAGTAATAATCCCGACCCTACTCTAGTTTCAGTCTCTATTAAGGCTGTCCGGTTTACTAGCTAACAAATCGGTCGAGTAGGACCTCCTCGACCTAAGGAACTTTATTCTATCCCTAATAATATAGACCTTTCCGCAGTTACCCGTTCCTTCGCCGTCGTTCCCGCTATCTATATTTAAGTTACTATCGGGAGCTATAGTTAACAGATGCTAGCAATGCTTAATAATAGTTCGGAGTTACTTATTATAAGTAAGCGTTAGGCTAAACAACTTAGGCTACTAATAAACAAAGACATTTCCCTCGGTATATAGGGAGTAAATAGGGAGGTTGCGCTAGTAGGTGCTTGCTACAATGTTATAGTAGACGCCTTCGGTATATGCTTTTCCTTTACCTTCTAGATTGCCGCCGACCTAAACACGCTAATTATCCTAGGTCGACTATAGTCTCGCATAACTCGAGGTGTCTAGCGCAACTGCGACGATAGTTCCTAGGAGGGAACTATCGCTAACTAGAAGGGCAACCGAGTCGTGTTTACTAGTTATGTCGGCAATATAGGCTATAAGTCCTACGAGGATATCCTTACTACTTCTAGACGGTCTTCGGGAAACGCTACGGCGCGGTTGTAAGACCGGCAATCTGCGCTATAAGTTAGTGTAGCTTAAATAGGTCATTTCTAGAAGTGCGCCGATCTGTACGTTAAGGCAAGTTTCTAGGTTCTATACTAAGAAGACGAGTACTCGAAGCGATAGCGAGTATAATATAACGACTACCTATACCTGCTATACAAGTTAAGGTAATAATGCTATCTTATACGTCGTCGCTGGAGGTATTACTACCGGACGCGGGTCTACCTAAACTAACTAATTAGAGCGCGAGTCTAATGCTACCCCGGGGGTGTTATTACGAATCTAACGTTTTCGCCGGTATTATAAATTAGGACTACTAGCTATATACCTATCGACTTAAGGAAACTTCTAAAGAAGTTTACGCGCTGTTTTGTTGCGCTAATCTCTAAGCCTAGCGACAAAGAGAGCGAGCTCGGGTTCGACAATCGATTAGTATATATACCCTATATAAGAGGGTAGCTAATAAGATTAAGCCCGTAAAGGGCAGCGTATATATCACCGATAGGTCTAATCCTAGCGGAAATCCTAACTAGCGACAAAAGTGCCTTAATTAGGAGGCGACACTACTACCTAGGGATAGTCCGTACGATTAGAAGTATATTACTAAAAAGTTTTCTACTATCCCTAGGGGGTTAAGGCTAATAGAGGAGAGGCTTGCGAAAATCAAACCTAGCATCGAGCTTTCGGATCGTAAACTGGATTTGCTATACGAGCTTCTATATAATCGCGAGGCCGTGTTAGCATATAACTTCACTTACCTAGGTAGGATAAATCCGGAGGTTGCCCCTCCGTAGAGGATCCGAACGATCGAATATAAACCTTAGGCCTATCTAGGTTTTAAGTTAAACCTAAGCCTACGAGGTGTAGTTAAGGACATAATACGACAGCGTATAAAGGCTAGTACACTTAAGCCTTCCTATGCCTCGTATTGTAATCTATACTTCCTAGTTTAAAAGAAAACAGCTCCTAGGGAACTAAAGAAGTACCGTCTAATTAACGCTATACAAAAGTTTAACGTAGTTACGATTAGAGATACTAACCTCCTTCCGGAGACTAATAGGTTCTCGGAAGCTTTTGCTAACTGTGTTGTAGCCTTACTAGTTAATGTTTTCTCGGGCTACGACTAGATCCCTCTCTATCCTAATAGCCGCGACCTTACTAGTTTCGAGACACCTCTTAGGCTATATAGACAAACAACCCTTCCCTAAGGGGCAACTAACTCCGTAGCCTAGTTCGTTCGTATTATAAACTAAGTCCTCGCGGCCTATATCTCCTATATAGCGATGCCTTTCCTCGACGACATCGGTATTAAGGGCCCTAAAACTAGGTACGATAATAAGGAAGTAGAGCCTAGTATCCGTAGGTTCTTTCTCGAATACATTTAGAACCTCGATAGTGTCCTCTGCGACCTAGAGCGAGCTAACCTAACGGTATATAGAGAGAAGCTTTAGCTCCTATACAAACGAATAAACATTGTCGGGTTTGTAACTAATAAGAACGGCCGCTATCCTAATAATATACGGGTCCTAAAGATAGTGTCCTAGCCGGATCCTACCTATTAGAAGGATGTCCGAACCTAGCTTAGAGTAGTCTCCTACTTCCGTATCTAGGTCGAGAACTTTATATTAGTATATAAGCCCTTATACGCCTTGCTTAAGAAGGATGCTAAATTCGAATAGACCTCCGTTTACTAAGCGGCTAAGGATACGGTAACTAAGGCGCTCGTTAGCGTACCTATACTAACATCTATTAACTACTTAGAGGGTGCGGGTTTGATAATTGTTACTATTAACTCGAGCGGGGAAGGCTATAGCGAGATACTAATATAGTGTAATCGTAAGGAGCTATCCTTGCGTTATCCTATTAGGTACGACTCCGGACTATAGAAACCGATCGAGGCCCGATACGATACTAGCAAGCGAGAATGCCTTAGAGTCTATAAGGCTCTAAAGAAGTTCCGACTATAGCTCTTTAGTGTGTTCTTTCGCTTAGAAATCGATGCTTAGACGCTAGTCTATTAGCTTAACTATATAGCCTCCGACCTACTAAACTCTACGATAGCTCGGTAGGTTGCCTAGATCTATTTGTTTGATTTCGACGTCTTCTACGTTCCTAGCAAGAAGTACGCTAGACCGGATAGCCTTTCTAGAAGGCCCGCTATAGAAGAGGACATCGCCGAGATAATAGAAGAAGAGGATGTCGATACGGTAATTAACCGTACTTTCTTCGCTACCTTCTATATTAATGCTATACTAGCGATTACTAGGCCTACTACCGATAACTAACCTAGCGACTAACCTAGTAACTAGCCCGACGGAAGCCCTACTACTAACGATAACGACTAGGCTAAAGATAAGGCGGATAAACTAGAGAGGGATAATATCCTTAATAGGGTCTACTCTAACGACTCCTATTATATCGCCTACTTCCTAACCTATACGAAGAAAGCGCCTAGCCTATTAAAGAGTTAATACCGTCGGGTTATTTGCTATTCTCGCCGATTCCTAGTTAAAGATCGAATCCTTTAGCGACAAGCGATAGTTAATATACCTCTCTAGCGTATTATTAACGACCTAGCGGCCCGATAAGAGATCCTTCGTTCCGTTTACGATAAGCTCGGCTACTAGGCGGCGGAGGGCACTTTCGATATCCTTCGTCGGCGGTACTAGTAGGATAGCGTATAGGCTAATGTCTCTCGCTACTATAAGAGCTGTCCTAAGTGCAATTTTAGGAATAGCCACCGTCGGCTAGGCGAGCTACGTATCCCTGCTACCTAATTAGTTAGTAAGCGATAGTACGGTAATAGGGTTTATCTAAGCCGGAACAATAGCCTCTATATTATTCGGGAAGGTCTTTCTCGATAGCCTAAAGCCTATTATTTCTACAAGGGCTACGGCGCTATTAATGCTCGTAATATAGCTACCTTCCTATTTAAAGATCTGTTTTGCCGCTAGGGAACACCCTACGAGATTATCTTAGACAACGCTACGAATAATATAGCTAAAGAAGTTTAAGTACTACTTGTTTCGTATAGGGCGAAGAACGTTCGCATCTCTCCGTACTATCCCTAGTCGAATACTATTATTAAGCGTAGCTATCGGTCTTTAATTGATGCCCTATCTAAGATAACTAATAGAGGGGATAGGTCCGTTCCTATCTCTACCCGCGTTCCGGCCCTTCTCTAGGCGGATCGAACTACTATTATCGATACGACTAGACTTACGCTAGCAGAGCTTATAATTAGGAGGGACGCCGTTCTTCCTATTAAGTTGTCCTATCGCACGTATAGCGTTTACGATTAGGGGTCTATTCGTACTAGAGCGGATCTCCTTGCCCTACGCGCTAAGGCTCTTAAGGACATAACTACTACTTCTTAGGAGGGACTTGCTCGATAACGGCGCCTTCGTAAAGAGGCTAAGCAGTATTTTAATAACTATAATACTATTAATTAGGAGCCTCTAAAGGTTGGCGATATAGTTCTCCTATACCGGTCCGAGTTAGAATACAGTTACTCCTATAAGCTAGCCTTTAAATAGAAAGGGCCTTATAGAGTGTAGGAGGTCCTTTACGATAGTTCTACGTACCGACTTTAGGAGCTTAATAGTGCTACCTTGAAGCACTCGCACCCCCGGGCTAACCTAAAGAAGATCGTCGAATTAAGAGAGCTAGCCCGCCCTCCCCCGACCGAGGAGGAAGTTAATGCCTCTATAGACCCTCTACCGACCTTAGATGCCTATCGAGAGGAGGATCCTGCCGCGATTATAGATCCTGTTCTACCTAACAACTATACGTATCCCTAGATACGTCTTAGTAAGCCATTAGGAATAACTTATAAATAAAGGGAGGGTTATATATATATTAATTACGCGTAGAGCATTTCCGATATTAATTCCGATAGTAAACCGGACTTCTAGCTATCTAACTCTAACTCCGAGGAGGAACTCGACTAGTCTAGCGACGAAGACCGCCTAGAATTATAGCTAGATCCCGAGACTAAATAATTGCTTGTCTTTCCCTACCTCTACTACGTTATTTTCCTTACCTTCTCCGCGCTATCTATATAGTACCGCCCTATAGCTTCAGTCCTTACTACTTGTTCCTACGGTGTTAATGCTTATAGTTGTTGCCCTCTTTTGCTTTACTTTGTCTATTGTTTTACTCTTTAGCCTTCGAGATGTTGCTATAACTTCATTCCTTTACTCTTGTTTCCTTAGATAGAACTATACGAGGCGTATTTTCCTAATAATACCCCGGGGGTAGTATTAGGAAAATGGCCGAACCTAACTCTTTACCCTTCTAGGACTACTTCCCTCTAGATTCCTAGACTCTAGCGACTACCCTTAAGTAACAACGACAATAAGGTACTCTACTAGAGGATGTTCCTACTATAATTAGTACTAGTTATATAGGACACTAAGAAAGGGAGGATCCCTCCCCCCTTCCTAGCTCTTAGATAGATATAGCAACCTAGGCCTATAGCCTCTAAGAATAGGGACCTTAGGCTATTAAGCTTAGTATTTAGAAGAGGAAAGAAGGTAAACGTATAGACTACCTTTACGTGCTTGCTAATATAAAAGGTGATGCTGCATCTATAGCGGCAGTGCTATAGGCTAACGTACTAACGAACTAGCTACGCTAGGCCTAGGCGACTTGCTCCTCGTTACCGAGCATCTCTAGAGAAAAGCTAATACTACCCCGGGGGTATTATTAGTCCCGCTAGCTTTACTACTATAGATTTCTACTAAGGACTCGAACTAACTAGTTACATTTCGAGTACGCGAGAATCTACGATAGCTAAAGGTTAATAAAGGCGCGTAGTCGCTACTAGCAATTAGCTAGATCGATTGTTAAACCTTAGCCTATCCTAGTAGTAAAGAGGTCTCGTATATAGCTTCACTTTTATATATAGCCGTTATCCGTTTGCTTTACTAGCGCGGAATATACAGACTACGTTACCTTCGCACTATATTTAAAGCGAGCTTCCTAAGCTCCTTCTTCTACTCGATTACTAACTAACTCGCTACCGCCTAACTATCCCCCCCTTCTATCTAAACCCTTTAATTATTATTGTTAAGCAACGAATACACTTGCAAACTCGTTTATAACCTACTTCGGTCGACTATGTCTTCCGGCGCCCCGAATCCGCTAGGCGCTAGCAGTAGTAACGACCTACCTACCCCTATTAACCTAAGCCTAGCCGCCCTAGTTCCGATCGAAGCCCTATCCGATAGCGCCTTAGCTGCTATAACTAGCCTCGAGCACTGCTTCTAGATCGTTACCGCCCTCGAAGACCCTTAAGAGAAGATCTAGAACGCTCGCACCCTACTACGCGTTATTAATAGGAATATTAAGAAGGCTGCTATCTTAGTTGCGTACGGCATAAACAACTTGCGTTAGTCTATCGGTAAGCGTATCTTTAAGCGCGAGGTTCTTAACGATATAGATATCGAATAAGCCTTTCCTATCGTCTATAGCCTCGAGATAGCTAGTACCTAGATTCGCTTACGCTTTAAGACCCTCGACTAGGCCTTCGAACACTAGGGAGGACTAAGCAGTCTTCCTAAGAGCCTTATTAACTTCGCCTACAGTAGACAAGAGCGTACTAAGCAGGTCTCTTCGTTCGTTAATAAGTATAAGGTCCGTCGTTAAGGCGCCGAGCATCTTTCCTACACTATAATCTATCGCGTGTCTACCGCTAGTAAGAAGGTAGGCAAGTAGCTACTTAACTTATCCTTTGCGCTTAACGACTTTACGACAGCCTACTAGAAGAAGTACTACGATGCGATTGTCTAGGTCGATCTTAACGTATAAACAACTAAGGATCTACTAAAAGAGAAGGGCTATCGTATTAATAGTATAGGCTTTATTGTTAAAGGTTAAGAGGCTCCTATCGTTAATGTCTTTAAACGTAAGGCTCTTCGCCTAGAAACCGAGGCCGATACGGCTACTAGTCTTACGCTCGCTATAGAAATATAGGCTAAGGATCGTCGCTCGACCCGTAACCGTAAGGTCCCTTAAGAAGTTTAAGACGAGCGCGCTAAGGCCGAAGCAGCGCGTAAGAAGGCATTGTATACTCGCTAGGCCCTCCGCAAGGCTACTAAGAAGTATAGCACTCCTTCTAGTACCGACTATAGTACCGACTATAGTACTAACTATAGTACTAACTATAGTAACTCGGATATTAATATGCTAGATACACTACTAGAAGATGTCTCCTCCGAAGGCTCCTTTAGCGAGCATAGAGATAGAGGCCTCTCGCCGATCCTATTAACTAAGAATATCTATAGTTCTTATAAGGGCGACTCTATTACGCACCTTATTACTAATATCGATATAGTTCCTAAAGCCGATATAGGCAAAGCTCCTGCCGCCCTATCTATCTATTAACAGCTCGACGACCTTAGTAAGCTAGGTAAAGAGCGGTTTACTATATATACTAACTATATTAAGAAAGCTGCTAAGGTCTATAGTCTCTATACTAGTACTAAGGCGAGTATCCTCGTCGGTCGCCTATTAAAGATTAGTCGCGAGGTTGCTAATTAGGATGCCTTTACTGCCCTTAAGACTAGTTATGCTAACTAGTTTCCTAGACGTCCTACTGCCGCCCCGACCTCCCTAGGACTCTACGCATTTAACCCTACTAGTACTATTACTCGCGATCTTACGCTAACTAAGCGTCGCTATAAGTTAATTACTAGCATTCTCGGACAAGGCACCTCCTTCGACCGCTTTCGTTAGACTAGTAATGCTATCTTCCCTCGAGTCTTCGGTTAGATACAGTCGCCTCGTAGAGCGCACCTCCCTCTTATCGTCGACCTAATATAGGAGGAGTTTCGTATGTTCTTTTAGTATATACGTAAACTGCCTAAGTCTAAGCAGAAAGGCCGCAATGCCCTTTAAACCTATAGAGTAAGCAACTAAATCGTCCGTTAGTATCCCGCCTTGTAGCTCTTAGCCGTTGCCCTTCGACCTAATTACGTATACGAGCTTATCTCCGTCCCTAAGCCTACTAAGTACTTTAAGGTAAGTAATAGTAGTTATAAGAACTGCCCTACTAAGGAGACTTCTCGTCTCGGACAAGATATAGTTAAGCTCGTAGCTAGTAAGGGTGCTAGCTATCTACGTATTAAGGTTTCTCTTATATCTAAAGATAAGACTGCCTATTTAACTATTATCGAGGGCATGTACGAACTAGAGGTCTTCGAGAACTAGGTTAAGAAGCTTAATGCCCGTAGCCTAGTTCTACTAAACAAGATTAGTAAGCTTACTAATAAGTACCTTACTAACGACGACCTCGGCTATATGTTCGATAGTTAGCCTAACGAAGGCGAGGTAGCTTAGTAGATCCTTAACCCTCTAAAGGAGTGCGAAGTCTCTATTTAGATACTATACCTTCCGTATAGCGATCTAAAGCCTAAGAGCGACCGTATATTAATCGATCCTAGCTACTCTCGTATTATCGACGGCACTAAGATTAAGGGCTACGACAACTTAACCGTCGCTAAGGTTGCTAAGGCGCACCGCAATCTAACCGCCCTTCTAGGGTCTAACACCTTCGTGCCGTTCGCCTTCCCTGCCGCTATCTTAGTCGAAGGCCTCGGTTATATTTCCGATGCCCTAGTCGGCAGAATTCCTTAGTTAAGTTACGTTGTTTAGAACGAAGTTAAACAAGTCCTCTAGTTTAGTAAGGAGGAGCTTAAGGACTATCTACGCGAGTAGGAGAAGGCTGTATAGGATAAGGCTGCTAATCTCCTCGTTAATTAAGCTTACTTCGAGGTAGAGTACTTTAGTACTAACAGCTTTAACACCTACGGAGGAGTTTAGGACAGTCGACTAGCTAATAAGGTTATTGCTAGCGAGGATTACGGTGCATTAAAGTAGTAGTAAGTCAGCGTAGTGGATTAGATGCTTAGGAAGTTGTTTTTG
Organism: Pseudocercospora fijiensis CIRAD86; assembly: GCF_000340215.1. NCBI lineage: Eukaryota > Fungi > Ascomycota > Dothideomycetes > Mycosphaerellales > Mycosphaerellaceae > Pseudocercospora > Pseudocercospora fijiensis. Next base: position 2,375,050 of record NW_006921536.1, read on the forward strand.
TATATTAATAGAATCTAGGAACAATGCTACCCTAGGGGTGCTATTACGGAGTTCTAAAAATGGCCTTAGCTAAGATGCCTAAGGTTACTGCATAACTGTTTGTTTTAAGCGTACAATGTGAAGCGTATCTAGTTAGATACGAAGAAAGGGAGGGATATTAGCTAGTAACCGGCCCTATACACCTAGGCTAAGTTTTAAGCCTATATAAGAGGCCTCCTTCTATATTATAGATAGAGCACCAACCTCGTATAGCACATTGTTTATATTACACTTCTACAATGCCTATATTGTAGGGCTCTAGTTATTAGCCTAAGCAACCGTCTTGTTATCCTATTATACTAAACATAGCTACCTATATTGCTATAGGTTATGTTACCCTCGGTGGCCTATACTATTACTGCTAGTAGTAGTAGTAGTATTGGTTTCCGTCCTTTAGCAGGTATATAATATACTCTAGAAAACAGGGATAGTGCCTATAACTATAACTATTAGGCTCTTCAACCTTCCTTATTTTTCCCTGTTTTCTTTTTATAAAAATCTAAACTAATACAAATCAACCGGAATGTCTATCTTCTTTTAGTTCTTTAAAAAACCTAGCAGCGTAGCTAGTAGCGTAGCCGGCAGCGTAGCCGGTAGCGTAGCCGGCCTTTTTACTCCTTAGTACTAACGGGATTTTAGGAGACTTCTATTCCGTACGGCTAATAAAGCATACTATACTATGTATATATACTTAGAGAGTATTTAGAGCGCGGTATATAGCGCCGTATAACAGCGGCTTATTTCGTATATAGAAAAGCTTATAGATAATACTACGAATATCCTTTCTACTAGAACATCTATCCTACCTAGTACCGTCTCGAATATAGACATTCTAGCCTTTTAGAATCTAATCGAGTGCTTTGAAATCCTTGTCTATAATCGTTATATGCTTCGCGTAGATAGCTATAAGGTTAACCGCTAAAATAGTATTAGTATAGTCCGAAAAGAGGTAGAAGAGAAACATATATTCGAAGATACGAACTAGGTAGGCTTCTATAGCCTCTTAAAGGGCGCTTATCGCGGAGGCTTAGAAGCGAAGGTCCGTTCTATAATCCTAGGCAATTTCGCGAATAAGTCGTTAGAAAGGAGCTTTGCGGATTAGGAGCTTAGAACTCTTCTAATACTGCCGAATCTAACGGAGGGCTACGGCTAAAGAAGGATTAGTAAAAAGATAGTAAGAATGCCGGCTACGCTACCGGCTACGCTGCCGGCTATACTACCGGCTATAAATAGGACTTACTTCCTAGGCGCTATCGACGCTTCGTACGATTGCTACTAGTAGTAGAAGCGCTAGTTATCGTCTTGCGTAGAGCCTTGCCCGCCGTTGTCTTACGTAGAGCCTTGCTCGCGACGCCCTTTCTAGCACCGGAGCTAGCGGTAGTAGTAGCAGCCCTCTTACGTTAATGTACTATACTCGTTCTACTATTTCCGGTCTTATTACGACCCGTAGAAGCACTAGGTCCCTTCTTACGAAGCGTCGTAACTTAGTTAAGTAGACTCGCTATAATAAAAGTCGTCGAATTAAGGAAAAAAGTGCGTTACGAAGGTATACGAAGGCGCGCGCGGAGCGAGGGTATTGCGGAGGTAGTAGATATAGAGCGTAGAGATATAGGTATCGATGCGAAGGTTGAATATAGCGGTAGTGTCGCGGTATCGCTAGGCAATAGAGTAAGCTTCGCGCAAGCCTATATTATAGTAACGTTAGAGTAAGGAAAGAAGGCAGGTACGGCTAAAAAAGGTAGGTACGGCTAAAAAAGGCAGGTACGGGAGACTTTGAAATATAGCCGGTATATATAGCCGGCATAGTAATAGGCGAAAGCCTCTTTTTAATAAATAGCCGGCGTAATAATAGTATCTTACTATAGTATAGATATTCTTTAGTAATACCTTTACTAGCTATAGTAATCTTATAAGTAACCTAGGCCTATTGCTAGTAAATATAAGAAATATCAGGTAGGCTATACTAAACAAGCTAGTTATTTAGTAGGAAAAGGCCTACTACCGTCTCTATATACCGGCTACGAGTGCCGGCTATCGCTCTAAATTCAACTCTGCCCTATCTCGGAGGCTAAGGTACTAAGCGGAAACCTTGTAGCTTATATTTACTCGGTTGTCGCGGAGCGCTTATAGGTAAGGTATTAGAAAAGAGTATAAAAAGTACGAGAAGAGTATCCTAGGATATAGGTCGTAAGTGAATAAGAGTAGTACGCCTAGTTATTTGTATAGTACGTTACTCTATGCGACTAAGAGCCTATATTATCTTATACTTCGCTTATAAGACCTCGACTCTACTAGTATACTATCGATCTCTTCCTCGGTCGCTAATACGCTATCTCAATTCTTCTTCGAGTTACCGGACTTAGTGCGTATCTGTAGCTGTATAATAGCGCTACGTATTATAGAGAATTTCTCGTTAAAGTTTCTCTCTCGTAGGCTTGCTATCTGCCTTATAGTATAGAGGATTAAAGTACTAATACTAAAGAATCTCCTTATAGTTAGGATGCTAGGGCTCCTTAGGACCTTTGTATTTTAGGTCTAAATAGAGACGTATTATAAACGTTCTATCGCCCTTTCGCTTACTACCCGCTAGGTCGCGATATACGAAGAAACTAATCTAAATATAGCTCGTCTCTGTAATAGCCGGGTAAATATAGAGCGCTAGGTTTCTACTTCGTACCTTAGATTTAGGGACGGCGCGGAGATAAAATCAGAAATGTAGCCGGTACCTATAGCCGGTAAAAGGATACGAAAATGGGCCTCCTCCTAGGTTAATCTAACGACTAAATACAATTTCTAACTAATCCGCTATAAACCGACGCCGAATTTTAGCTAGAAGCTACATATCTTTATTTTAAAGAGTAACCCGCTTCGTATAGATAGTAAGGAGGTTTAAAAGCTTAAGCTCGGTTACGAGAAATGCCTCCGTAGCTTCCTAAAGAGTACTAATCGCCTTAGCCGTAAATCGTATACTAGACCGAAAATCTAATGTAATTTCTCGGACGAGTCGCTAGAAGGGAGTCTTAGGGATTAAAAGCTCGGTCCCTCTTTTGTTTTAGAAAAGCCGGATCTAGCGAAGGGCAATAGTACCTAGTTTAAAGCGCCGCTTCTTTATCGTCGAGTCCTACCTTATTCCCTTTCTTTTAATAGAAAGATAACTTTTCTTCGCGATAGTCTTCGTCCGCCTACTCTTTTTAGCCTTCTCCTATCTACCTATAGCCTTCTTATTTTTCGGTACTGTTTTCCGAGGAACCCCCTTCCTTCGTATATACTATAGAGAGCCTTGCTCTTCCGATATCTCGTTCTCGCTACGGTCTCCCTATACTTAGCTTGCTTTACCCTTACCCTTTAGCCTCTAAAGATATTTATCTGCGCGTTTAGGCGACGAGGGTATATCGGTAGGACCTAGAAAATTAATAAGCATATAATCGTAAGGAGATATTAATGCTTCTTGCCTTCTAGAACAAATAGTCTTCTATTAAACTGCCTTATTAGGTTATCGTTAGATTCGAATAAAGGATAGTAGCTTAAGGAAGGGGAGGTAGCCGGCTTAGGAAGGCCCGAAGAGCCGAATCCTTAAGGTATATTTGTCTTTAAGAATATAAGGAAAGGGAAGAAGGAGAGGAAGAGCGAATAGAGAATTAGAAATAGTCCGTAGGTAAGCGGGGTCGGTTGCTATAGCAACTAGTCTGTTTAGGTCCTAGGAATTCGAAACACATTTCGGATATATACCGGCTATATATGCCGGCTATATTACCTTATACGTAAACGCTTCGTCTCCTTAAAGCTGCTCTAAGCCTATATACGTTTCCGCTTCTCGACCCGGTATCGCCTTCTACCTCCGCCCTCCTTCTCTTCGTTATCGCTAATTAGGGTTTCGCTTAGACTAAATTTCGTATTCTCTTCGCGCTCCTAGGTTTCTTCGATCTTAAGGTTTTCTAATTCCTCGATTAACTCCTTTAGTATAATCTTTAGTAACCTACCTTAGCGATTCTAGTAGAGGAGATAGTATCGGAATACTATAATAGATTCGAAGGTAGTAGGCGAGTATATTCGATTAAAGCGGCCCTAGTAACGAGCGATACTAAAAGACCTCTTATAGCCTATGCCTACGCTCGGGATAGCGAGGACGTCCCGAGCGACCGACGCTATTGTTAGAAACTTAGGCTCTAACCGCTACTATATAGCGAGAATATCGTCTCCGAATTCGTCTAGAAGACCGGTAAGATCTAGAGATTATTAGCCCTCTTTCCGAGCCTACGGGTTTATACTTACTCGCGCGCCGATAGAGATCGAACTCTTCTTTATTTACTTTAGTAGTTGCTTCCTCTTCTACCTCTACTTCCTACCTACGAAACAGGTATAATGTCGGAGCCTTCTAAACCTTCTTTTTCTTTATAGAAGCTGTATTTGGACTAGTTTCTTTCCGACGCTCGTAGAATATCTTTTCTAGAATAGTCTAGTAATGCTTCGGCTATACCTCGTCCGCCTTCTATTCCGGCCTCTGCTAGTATATATCCTTTTCTACCGGATTAAGCAAGTACGTAACGCTATAGATATCCCCGAACGAGTTAAAGGTAGTACTATAATATTTATGCAACTTAGTATACGAGGTGTCTATAGCTTTCGTTATAGCTACTTTCTAGGGAACGCTCTTCTTAGCTAGCTTAGCTACGGTTTCCTCGAGCTCGTTAAAGAGCTAGTTATAGTACGTAAAGATAAGGTAGATCGTCGGTCCTCGGGTTCTTCTAATCGTAGTAGTAACCTTCGCGTAATGCTTACTAATATCGACGAGATACTCTACTTAGCGCTATTCGGCGGCGGTAAGGCCGAGCTACTTAATACCCTCGGAACTCTAATAGATCTCGAGAGCGGTACGTAAAGTATATTCCCTCGTAACTATATAGAAAGTCGAATCGAACCGGGTCTTAACGTCTTAGGTAAAACGGAGTAGGCGCTAAGGAGGCCGCTTTTGCTATCGCTTATTCTATACGATATTCTAGGCATCGGTTTTAGGGCGCTCGATTAGGTTCTTTTAAATAGCCTCGAATCGGTTATATCTCTATAAGCTCGAGTTCGTATATATTGCTAGACGACGAAGCTAGAGAAAAAGAGTTAGAACTATACTAGGTTGCCGGCTATAGGTGCCGGCTACGGACAAAAGTTATACCTTATATAAAACGAGAGCGAGGCTCTCTGCCTTATCCCGTCTTATTGCTATAATAAGTTTCTCGACTTTCGACTTTGCTTTATCCTTATCTAGGATCTTCTGTTAGTCGTCGTTTAATAGTGCAATTTTAAGCGTCTTAAAGAGGGCTCGGATCGCGATTTGAACTATATAAGCGAGGTAGGGAAACTTCTATAGGGATACAACTAGCAACGACGTCGGCTCCGATTCGTTAGGGCTAAGGCTATTAATAGGCTCCTCTTTATCGTTATTATCGTACGTATTGTCGTACGTATCCGGAATCGTAGCGAGCTTAACATTCGGAAGATTAAGCTAGATTATAGACCTTATAATCTCCTCTACGTACTCGACCCTATCGATACAATTAGTAATTTCAAAGATATATACGAGTAAATTGTATATATAACGCCTTATACAATATTCGATTATTACTAGCGTTGTCCGTAGTAATCGAGATTAGTTTCGTTGTTACGCTAACCCTATCTATTGCCGTATAGACAAGCTTCGCTATATCCTTACTAGTATAGGAACCTAGAATTTTAGGGAATCCGATTATAAGTTCCTAGAGTTTCTAATCCGAATTAATAAAGTATAGTATAATCGAGAGGAAGGAGGCTCTTATAGTCCGGCTTAACTAGCTATCGATAGTAATAGCTACTCGGCGAGTATTACGGAGGATCTCCCGAATGTCGTCTAACGTAGCCTCTTTGTTCTTTTCGAATATAATACGCTAGGTTGTCGCGCCGAGAAATAGGGGAGGGTAGTTTGTAAGATATAGGTATATCTTCTATATAGACTCCCTTTCGTAGAAGTCTTCCGGAAGACCGTTTATAGCTAGCATTTCGTTTGCTAGTTACTTAAAGTCTTCGGGGGAGAAATCGGTAGCCTTTAATCCTAGAGCTTCCTTAAGCGTAGCCTATAATAATTAGCTAGACCTCTACGGTTGATTTAAGTAGCCGGAATCTATAGCCGGAATCTGTAGCCGGCAGCTGTAGCCGGTAGCTATAGCCGGCAGCTATAGCCGGTATTTTAGAAGACGTACCTCTTTCTAGAACGCTATATCTATATTAACTCTCCTCTCTCCTTAAGATTCCCGATACCGTTTAGAATAGAGATAGTTCGTAGGCGATAAGTTCCTATCCCCTAGTTTCGGGTGTTTTAAGATTAAACCGTAGAAGTTATAGACAATTACTAGTTAACCTTTAAGTCGAGAAGTCGTATAACGGTGCAATGCCCCCTCTATAAAGAACTTCTAGAATATGTCCGTTCGCTCCTTACTCCCCTATCGCATCGAGTACTTCCGGAGTTTATACTCCTTCGAACGTAAGTATAAAGGGAACTATATCTTATAGACCTATTAATTGAACTGCTCTATATACTCGGGTTTCTAAAGATACGCCTAGCTAGCCTTTTCGAAGATTTCCGGGTTAATACTCGATATTCTTATATCTCCGAACAACCTTCTACTTAGACTCCGTAAAGGTAAGGACTAGGTAGTAGTACCCTATAATAAATTCCTACTACTAGGATTCGGAGAGGATAAATCTAGCCCTAATCGTCGTCTAGGACTCGATAGGCTCGAAGGTAAGTATACGACCTCCTCTCGACGTTGTCGTAATCTCGCTCGTATACTAGACTGTTTCGACTATCGTCTCGTTATTACCCTTCCTAGTATAGCGCCTAGTATATATACAATATCGGTCGGCATGTTTTAAGGTTTCGTACGGTAAGGTAAGGACTTAGGAGTAGTAGATGTATACTAGTAGCTATAGGGAAACACCCTTTCTTTTATAGCATCGTATCGTTAGGAATAGCTAGGTAGTAAATAGCTAGCTACCTTTTTTTTTGTTTCCTAGCTACCTAACTACTAGATTTTTTTTCCTAGCTACCCTAGCTAGCCTAACTACTAGAATTTCTTTCCTAGCTACCCTAACTACCTTTCTATACGGCGGCTCTCTCCTACTAACGGAACCGAGCTACTATACCTAACGAATCTAAGCTCGTTTTTAGTCTTAATCTATCCTCTTTCGGTATAAGATACTCGATAAGTAAATGCTTAGGCCGAGTCTAACTACGAAACCTAAGACTAACTAATAGCTCTATTAACTAATCCTAATCCTCGAACTCCTTCCGCTTCTTAGTAAAGACCTTAAAGAGCGCTCGAGCTTCTTCGGGTACCTACGGAGTAGTCGAGATAAAGCCGTATCGCTAAAATAGGTAATCCTTCGGAGGCTTATATAGAGATTTAGAGAATTCTAACGCTAACCTATCCTACTAGTAGCTTAGATTCCGGATATAAGCCCTCTCTGCCTTAGTAAAGATTTTATATAGTAGTAGCACTCTGCCTTCGAGAAACGCTTTCTATTTAACTATTAGTATCTACCGGCTACGAACGCCGGCTATATATACCGAGTATAGAATAATTACCTATACCCCTTCCTCCTATAGTAACACTTCTACCGTCCCTAGATACCTAGCCCCGATCGCATTAATCGTAAGCTACTTTGCCTTTATAGACGCAAAGGCTTCGCTCTAATACTAATAAAGAAACTTCTACTCTATATCGAGGATATAAAGACGACTAGTCTCGATTCTAATCCTTACTAGCTTTTCGTAGTAGCTTTAACTATAATTTTCTAGATTGATAGGACTTATACCTTAGCCCTTTACTAGTATCTCGTCTCTTTAACTATACTCGATCTACTCCTAGCGCTTATCGTCTATAGCGTTAGGCCCTAAGACTATACCTGTTACTAGATCGACGTATAGTATCTCCTCGCTTTTTTCAGTTCCTTTATTCGCAGCATTAAGCTCTATCGCGGCATCCTAAACTCTAGTATTATTGTTCTCGGCTATCTAAATATCTCCGTTACTATCGGTCGTATCGATAGAGGTAGCGGCTATAGGTCTAAATGCTATTAGTTAACGTGTTAAAGAAAAATATGCCGGCTATAGCTGCCGGCTACGGCTGCTGGCTATAGCTACTAGCTACGGCCGCTAGCTAGATTAACTTACGCTACTAGAACTTTACGCTCGAAAACTAGCCGTAATTCTTTCCTCCTCTTAGCCTTCTCTTAGGTTGTCTTCTTATTCTAACCTTTACTTTTTTCTATAGGCGCTAGCTATCGATAGAATGCCTTATTCCGCGCCTTTCTTCTCTTATCCTTAGCTCTTTTATCCTTATCTATCTTATCCTTTCTCTCGCGGTCTCGTACGGAATTCTTCTTCGTAGAGTACTCCTCTTTAGTCTTACGCTTTTTAGTTAGACGCTTAGGCAAAACAAACTCGCGGTCTTTAGTTCTATCTTCTATTTAGCGCGCGGCGCGCTTCTCTCTTGCTATTATAAGGGAAAGGGGCGGGGGCGTAGCGTATAGTAGTTATTGTCGGTATAGGTATAGAGGAAGAAGTTAAAAGTATAAGAATATCGCGAAGCCCTAATTGTTACCGCCTACGTAACGTTATATAGGTAAGCTTTCGCAACTACGGCAACTACGCCCTAGCAATAGCAACTACGCCCTAGTAACGGCAACTACGCCCTAGCAACGGCAACTACGCCCTAGTAACGGTAATAAAGCGTAGTAAATACAACCTAGTAACTATTATAGCCGGCAATCGTAGCCGGTAGTCGAATAAGAGTATCCTTATAGTAAAACTACGCCCTAGCAACGGTAACTACGCCCTAGCAACGGCAAAAGAGCGTAGTAAATGTAACAGAGTTACTATTATAGCCGGCAATCGTAGCCGGTAGTCGAATAAGAGTGTCCTTATAGTAAAACTAATATAGTCTCTAGTTCAAACTAGGAATCTATATAGTTCGAAAAAACCAAACCGGAACTAGGGAGCTAGTTCGCCGCTAAGAAACCAAACTATATACGTTTAGTAGTTCGGAAACCGAACTACTACGGGGTCTACTATATAGAGAGCTTGCGATTAGGGTTCCCTAGTAGGCGGTATCCCTTATATAATTTAAGTAGTACCTTTTAGCCTATCTTAAAGGAAATAGGGCGATGCTTGCGGTCGTATCGGTCCTTTATTATCGCTGCCGCCTATGTAAGAGAGTCTACTACCTAGTCGCGTACCTCCTATCTTAATACTAAGTAGTCCTTAGTAGGGAGCTCGGTAAGGGGGTTTAGCGCGTCTAGGTTCGTCTTAAATCCTTAAATTAGAACATTAGGTACCTCTCTAGTCGAGGCATTCCTAGCGTTATTAAGCTCGGCCTAGATATATAGTAGCGCGTCCGTCTAATTAGCGTCCGGATAATTAGAGATAAAGAATCGGAGCGCGATCTCTACGGTCTAATTAGTTCGCTTAGATTAGCCGTCCGACTAGGGATAGTACGCTATCGTTGCGAAGAACCTCGTGCCTAACTTCTTAAAGGCCGCCTTTATAAATTCGCTAAGCTAAATAGGGTCCCGGTCGCCGATTATAATAGCTAGAAGGTTGCGTTCTATTTCGATATGTCCTTAGATCTAATCGCTACTATACTGCTACGCCGTCTACGTTAATTTGTACTTGCGTAGCATAACGCGCTTAGAGTACTTGCACGTCTTAGTAAGGAAACCGTCGTAGCTGTCTTTATTAGGTAGTAGGCTATAAACCTAGTCCGTAGTAATAGCGTACTATAGAATAGGCTAGTGTTAGGGCTAAAGAGGCTATACGTAATTAGCATGTAACTAGGCTAAGTAAAGCTAGGGTCTTAGTGCCTTAGGTAGGGCTTAGCGCTTAGTAATAGGCTAACTTGCCTACCTTCCTCCCTCTCCTCCTAGCTCCTTATCGAATACTACTCGTACCTACTACTACCCTATCTACCTGCTAATATAACCCTTCTTATATAGTATTCAATCTACCCTTTAAGGGTAGCAGCTAGATAGTCCGTATTTCAAGCTTTTAGCGGTATAGCCCTAAAAACCGTTAATCTAACTATATTGCGCCCGAAGAACGGGACCTATACGTACTATCCTATTAAAACAACCGTACTAATTATTAAGTAAGGCCTTCTATACGGCCTATTATACTGAATTAATCGCACTAAGCCGATATCTACTAATTCCGCTATATCCGTATCTTAGGGGCCTATAATATATTATCGGTATTACCCCTTATAATAGCCGGCTTATTACGAAGCAACAACAACCGTGCTGCCGCTAGCAGCGCTAGCAACGACAACGCTAGTAGCATAGTACCTACTAAAGTGCCTACTAAAGCACCTACTAAGGTGCCTACTAAAGAGCCTACTACTAGGCCTACCGAAGAACCTATAGTTCTAGGTAACGACCTAGAGTTGCCTATTAACGACATACTTAATAACATTGTTAATCGACGATATAGCTAACTAGCCTTTAGCCCCTAGCTAGTAGCGAGACTTTAGGAAGCTACCTAAAACAGGCTCGCTACTCTACGTTAAGAACAATAGCTAAAGGACAACCTCCTCGAAATTCGCCGCCTTTAGGGGGCCCTAATAACTAACACTAAGCTAATAGTAGGGCCTTCCTTACTATTAGTCCTAGTCTAGAAGAAGGATGCTAAACTTAAGGACTATACCGTGTTTAATAGCTCTAGTCGAAAGCAATATAACGACTATATTCGTAACTGTAAGCTTAACTAGCGAAACGTACCGAGGGCCCTTTTAGACGACTATTCGTTAGTCGTCTATACTATACAGTATATTAACGGTAACCCTAAGCGTACATAGGATAACCGTTTTGATTCCCTTTACGACTAGACTGCTATTTAATAGCAGGATTACAAGACTATTATACTAAACACCCTTAGCAACCCTATATTACGCTAGCAGTACGCCTAAGACTAATACCTACGTGCTAAACAAAAGGCCGACTAAACCTCTCGATCCTTCGAGGCCTATCTAAAGACCCTTAAGGACGACTTACTACCTAAGACCGACTCTATCTAGATATCTAAGATACGACCTAAACTAAGATAGGAACTAGTCCTTAAATTAGACCGCCGCCGTGTATTCGAATAGGCCAATCTTATACGTATTTAATTTATAGTCGAAGTAGAGATAGCTAAACGAGCTATTTAGCTCTAATAACGGTTAGAATCTAAGATACGCCTAGCTACCTATCGTAGCCGCGGAGGAAACTAAGGTTCCTACTAGAACAACAATACTAACAATAGGAATAGTAACAACGACCGTAGAAGGGGCCGTAGCCGACGGCTATATAGAGGAGGCCGTAATAGGGGCCGTAGAAGGGGCTCGTATCCCTATAGTACTAATCGCTTAACTAATAATAGCAGTAATAGCGGCTATAGCAACCCCCTAACTAGATTAAAGTGCTTTAATTGCGACAGTACTAGCTATCTACTAGGCTAATACGACAAACCTAAGGACTAGGCCCGAATCGACCGTACTGCCGCTAAGCACTATAAGCACCTTTTAGCCGCTAACGCTACCCCTATAGGCTAACCTTCGATAAAAGAGTAAGCGCCGCACTAACTATTAGCCTTGTACGGCGTAAAACTATTAATATTATGCTAGCTATTATACGCGCCTGTCTTATATAGGACACATATAGAGACAACTATAAGACTAAGGTTATGCTAGACCTAGGGAATTTAGTTAGTGCCCTTATTAGCTATCGCCTAGCTAAGCAATTAGACTTTCGATAACTGCCTAGGACTAACCTACTAACCCTTACTTAGTTTAATAACGCTCGGCACTTAACCTACGGAGCCTACTATGTCTATATAGCCCTAAGAGACGACCTCGGCAATAAGCGCCTACTAGACTTTACTGCCTACGCAGTAGACATAGATAGCCTCCTATTTAATATTATTATTAGCAACCCTATTCTTAAGTACTACGCTATAGCTATAGACTTAGGCATTTAGAAGTAGCGATTTAGAATCGCTAGGAAAGAGGATATTAAACACATTAATGTTAGCGAGTGCCCTAACGATATTAGGGTCCTGTTTATTAGCAACCTAATACTAGCCTCTACCTTAGCCGACCTAATAGTCGATCTATTAGGCGACGATAATAAGCCTATGCCCCCTAATAGTATAGACCCTAATTAGCTCGAGCGTATACTAGAGCCTATTCGAGAGACCTATATTAACGTGTTTAAACACTACTTAGCATCGACATTGCCTATATTTAAAGAGACGGATTATAAGATTAATATTATAGAGGGTAAAGAGGTTCCTTTTAGTCCCCTCTACAACCTTAGTAAGCGAGAGCTTGCTATGTTACGTAAGTACCTAGAGGAAAACCTAGCTAATAGCCGTATTCGGTATAGTAACAGCCCTACTAGTGCACTAATCCTATTTGTTCTAAAGAAGGATAGTAGCTTGCGGTTATGCGTTAATTACCGTAGGCTTAATGCTGTTACTATTAAAGACCGCTATCTACTTCCGCTTATTAATAAAACCCTCGATCGCCTTTCTAGGGCCTACTTCTATACTATACTAGATATTAAGGATGCGTACTATCGTATTTGTATTCGTAAGGGCGACGAATAGAAGATAGCCTTCCGTACTCGTTATAGCTATTTTAAGTATTTAGTTATGCTATTTAGGCTAGCTAATGCCCCTACGACCTTCTAGTCCTATATTAATTAGGCCCTATTAGGCCTATTAGACTACCTCTACGTAGTCTATCTAGACGATATCCTAGTCTATATATACTTACCTAACATTGCGGAACATTAGGCTGCCGTACGCAAGGTGCTCGACCGCCTACGGGCCTATAGCTTGTATTGCAAGCCTTCTAAATACACCTTTGCTACTAAAGAGGTATAAAGTATCGTTTAAGCCCTATAGTGCTTGTCCTATTCGAGCGGAGCGACGACGTAGAGCTAGAGAACAAAGTTAGATTAGCGCCTATAGAGCGCTTATATCTATACTTATACTATTACAATAACACACTCGTATAGCGATCGCTATGTCCTTTACTCGAAGTCCTTATCGTTATTACCCTACGCTATCTCTAAGTCTTCCTCTTAATTGCGACGCAATCTATTATTAAACGCTTATTAACGCGCTTCTTCCTCTATAAGAGCAATTTAAATACGTATCTCCTTATTAAGCTCCTTATCTCTAGTATCGACTATTATAGTGTCTTACTCTTACTAAGTTGCCTACTCTTACTAAGTCGCCTATTTACTGTCGACTATATTACTATCGTATAGGAGCTGCTTAGGGCGTACCTACTAAGCTTATCGATTAGCGTTAACGTTGCGCTAGAAGGTCTTATTATTAAGGAACTCGCTAGCGACTTGTCGGTTGCCGAGACGACCTTAATCCTAATCGTTACGACGCTTCGGAACACTAATGCTTAGGCCTTTAATAATAACCTCGTTGCGGGCGGCTATATTGCGTAGGGCATCGGTAAAGTTAAGGCCCTATATACGACGGCTATATACCTCTATAAAGTTCCTACGTAATATACTAAGTAATATGCGCTTTCTAGGAACGATAAGAGTCGTAAGTGTCCGCTTAAGGAAAGGGATAGTCGCGACGGGAAGAACAGCTTCCTTAGACGACTTAGGCAGCTAGCCTAGACTACGAGACTCTATTTTAGCAATCTCAACTAAGTCTACCTCGAGTTAGGCCTCTTCTTCTTGCTAGCGACGACGTAGAGCCTCCTCCTAATCCTATTCTCGTACGCGTTACTACTAAAGGCGATATTCTTACTAAGCTTGTATAGTCTGCAAATCGCGCTACTATTAACGCTCGTTACGCTTAGCAGCCTCGAGATCTAGGTACGGTAGGTCGGAGGAAAGTATAGCTCTAGGTAGCAATATACGCTGCTTCTTACGGCGAATATAATTAGTATAGCGGTCGATATGTAACTTGTACGGCTTGCCCTTAAAGCGGTCGTAGTTAAAAGGCTCGTCGAAGAGGATATTATCGAGGTTGCGGAAGCGAGAGCAAGCAATATAAGTTAACGCAGGCATAAAGTCCTTCTTAGAGATATTAAGAATACCCTTGCCTAGTATTATACCCTACGACTTGTAAACTATAATAGTATATACGATAGTTAGCGGGAATTAAGTACGGGTATATTAGCTATCGGTACGATCGTTATACTTCTATTCGCGCCGAGAAGGTACGATAGGCACTACATTCGATAGTAGACTATTAACTTCCTAGTTTAGTATCGGTCTAGAGTACTCGTCTAGCTCGACTAGTATAATAGCCGGTATATCCTCGTTAACAACCTCTTAATCGGTGCGTAATACGTCTTTAGCCTAGATAACATCGCGGACAGTGCCTATACTGCTATTAATAACACCCTACTAGACCTATAGGTTCTTAGTTACTATAACCCGAGCGTCGATACAAATTAGAAGGATCTTGTATAGGTTTCCGCCGGTCTTACAATTAGCTTAGGCAGCGTAACGGCTAGTATGTTCGGCTTTGATCGGCTTAATAGGTCGTTAGTTGTTACGCATCGAGGTATAGTTAAGTATAGATACCTACTTCTTATAGCTAAATAGGCGGATAGCGTCCTTAAATTCTACTAGGTACGGATAAGAGGCATCTCGAATGCGGGTTGTAAGTGTCTGCTACTAATTAATAGTTAACTTGCTAGGTCTAGTACGTAGGCCTTCTAGAGTATCCTTAAATGCCTAGGCTACTAGGTTATTGCCCTATTAGCGCTAAATAACGTTAAGTTAAATAGTCTCGTTAAATAGGTGCTATATATAACGACTAAGAACAACTTTAGGCGAGTTAGTTAGAGTTAGTCCACTAAAGAGAGGTCGGCTACCGATTAGAAGCAGTTAACTAAAGTTACCGCATATACAGATCGTAAAGCCTCCGAACGGCAGCGATGTATCAACCTTAGGATTATCTTAGTCTTCTTAGGCGTAGCTTAAGTCTTGCTATTCTACCTATCGTAACCGCCTATCGATCTAATATAGCTTAACTAAGTCAATTATCGACTTCTCGTCGATAATAATATAGAGGATATTGCGTATGTATTCCTAGAATACGGACAATACTCGGCCTTCTAGAGGCATATACTCCTTTATCGTAAGAGGCAAGCGGAAAGCCGAGTAAATTGTAGAGCCCTTAATACTAAAGGCAGTAGCACTAGTTAGAGCAATTCGTATAATAGGGTTTCCTATTTAGTATTGTACGCTAGTAGAATCCTACTGTTCTACTATCTCCTTAATAGCGGAAGAGAGAAGCTTAATAATATAGGACTTACTAACGCCTGCCTTGCTATTAATGTTAAGCAAGATCTAATCTAGTATAGTAGCGCTATTAAGCAACTCGTTAGCGTAGTTATAGATGCGATCGTACTAAAGCCGCTATTCTAGGGAGAGACCGTTAACTTTCTACTATAGGTTTGCAATACTGCTAATCTTCTAATAAGCATCGCTAGTGCTACGCTTGTTCTTCTACTAGTCCTTAAGCTAATGTCCGAGATCGTAACGCCTAATATAAGGAGTCTAATTATAGTTCTTGTCTAACTTACGATTACTAAGGTTATTAAGGTCTTCCTCTTCTTCTATAGGGTTACGATTAGGGATAGCGCGTACGAGAAGCTTACCCTTAGGCTCTTCCTCTTCTAGATTATACTATTCTTCTTTAAATAGGTCTTTAGTAGGCGTAGGAAGATTAATACTAAAGTAGTCGAATAGGTGTGTATACTTCTTACGATACTACTTACAAGCGTCGCGCTAAGCAAAGAACTCCTTATCGCTATCGGGATACTTATACAGAAGAGCTAGATACTAGCTATCGAAGGGGTAGTGCAATACGACCTTAGTGCGGCAATAGTCTTTATAAGTGCTATTATCTTCCTCCGGGTTACCGCAGTACTTAGGGAAGTAGTTAATAAGGCGAGCCTTCGCACGCAGCCGCAATTTGAATATACCAAAGTCCTAAGCAGTTAAGAACTCGAAGAGAGTAAGGTTAGGGCGGTTAAGAAGATTAGACTTTACGAATTTCTCTAGCAGGATACTAAGGCGGTTAATATACTTAAGCAAGGGCGATTTGCCCTAAGTAACGATCTCACTAGCCTGCTTATTATATCGCTTAACCTTAGCTTAGTACTAAGGAAGACGATAATCGAAGCTCTATACCTAGCGTAATCCTTAGGAGAGAGGCAAACCTAGTAATTAGTAGTATGCTTCCTATATAGAGATATCTCTCTCCCTAATAAGCTTATTTATTATCTTTGCAAAGAAGGATACTATAGGCCGATTAGAGTTCTACAGATAAGGACCGAGTTGCTTAGCAATGTCTAGTAACGGGATACTCCGCTTCTCTACCTTGCTATAGTACTTAGCGAGATAATCGACAATAGTACCTTTCGAAGTATATAGGGCGAAGTCCGTATTAGCAAGCTACGCTACAGATACCGTGCGATTGTAGCCATTTATCTACTTATCGTTACGAGGTCTATCGTATATATAGTAGCGTAGATTGAGGTCTCTACTAATACGAGCCTCTTCGTATAGCTTACGAGGGAAGTAGAAGCGGTATCCGCGTACTCTAGTGTCCTTGTTCTTCCGCTAACAATACTTACAGCTACACTTGTAACGCTGTACCCTATTAAGGTTTAGTATAAGTAGATAGGCTATATTGCGTACTTCGTCTAGCCGTATAGACAATACTATCGGCTCTCCTAGTTATAGACTAGTGCGATCCGGGTCTAGCTGAAAAGCAGTAATATAACGACCCTAGAACTTAGCTAGTGCGGCTCGATCTGCTTTAGTACTAGATTTCGGAACTAGAAGCAATACCTGCTATATATCTAGCTTAATATCGTTCTAGAGCTAGTATATACCGTAGTTATAAGAGCTTCTACGAGCCTAGAATTCGAATCGGTTCTAGTAATTAACGATACTAAACTTTAGCTTAAGCACTATCTACTAGAGAAGGGTATATCGGCGGTAGTAGTAATAAGCTACAATTGCTAGGTTGTCTCGAATATTATCGCGTACGATCTTGCGGCGTTAGTACTTATTACTAGCAGGGACATTAGGTATATACTTCTGTAGAGACTACTACTAATTGTCGGCGGTACTAAAGGTAAGGAATAGATACGGAGTTCTAAGAGCTATAATATAGAGCTCGAGTTGCTTACGCTTGCTAATCTAGTACGTACGGGTACCTCGTAACTTGTCGGCGTGTCGCATAAGATTAGACAGTAGCTTCTTTAAGTCGTCGTCTTAGTATAAAGCTAGAGCAGCCTTTAGGTCCTTAAGTGATATTTCCTAGTATTCGGGGTTTTGCTATACTACGAAGTCGGCAATGCGATTGCTCTACTTCCTTATAGAAGTGTTTAAGGCAACGTGTCGGAAGCGAGCGTACTAAGCAAAACGACCGTCTTAGTACTTAAGTATATGCTTAATATACTCCTTATAGGAGACACTACGCTATCGAGCTTCTACGAAGTTGCCTACTCCTATTAGATAGAGCGTTAGGAAAGCGAGAGATAGCAATACTACCGACTTGTTAAATTTAGATAGCGGTATACGATCGTATAGTAGCAAAGTTAAGTAGTTCTATAGCGGATCTCTAGGACTATCGTATTAAGAAGCTTGTATACGGAGCTCGTTATCCTTTTCGTAGCGCTACTACTCCTACTAATCGACGACCTCTTGCAATTGCTAGCGTTAGTCTTTAGGTATACGTGCTTAAGGCAACGCCGACTCGAAAGGGTAGTCGGCTAAATTATCCTCTTCCCTACTAGTAGCGGCTTGCTTATTAGCTGCGGCTTCCTCGGACTATGCTACGTTTAAGGCTAGCGGAGGGAGATTATCTTCGGTATAGTACTATACATTAATGCGATTAATTACATCGTTATCTTCTAGTAGGCTAGACAAACGGTAATCGTCGATAAGAATACTAGTATAGCCCTTATAGTTGTCTTTAAGATATAATAGCTACTAACGGACAATAGCTTAACGGACGCGGAAGCCGCGCTTAAATATACGCTTCGTAGTATCGTTACCTTATACTAGTCGTAGAAGTACTATCTTTAAGTACTTAGGAAGCAGAGGAAGTTCTTACTAAAGCTTGCCTATATCGCGAAGAAAGTTAACAACGTTGTTCTTATATCGGTACTAAGCGCCCTTAATAAGTCGCATTTCTATATATACGTAAATACGCGCGATAAGGATCTCTTTAATTATTGTTAGCTTTAGCAACTCTACTAGATATTCTCCTAGATCTATAAGATTAGCAGCCGATATAAGATTAGGCTCTTTAGGTCGCTTCTTGCTATCGCGTATATTACGGCACTTCTTATAGATATTGAAAGTAAGCGAGTCTTCGCGAGTATCTAGTTATATATTAAACTAACGCTCTTTGCAACCCTTCTAAAGCTCTTTATTCTAGTAAATCTCTATCTTCTCTTCTTCTAATGCAGTAAAGAAGTCCGTAACTAAACCGTAGTCAATGTCGGCGAGAGCCTTCTACCTATCGAGATCGGTATATACTTAGATCGCTAGATCGACTAGATCGGCAGTAAGGAAATAGTTACTTAAGTCCTGCTTGTATCGCTCTATACGGACACGATTACGCTAGCTAGGTCGAGGTATACGATAAGGCGGTAGGTTATTATCTTTACGAACGATACGGTAAGCTATATAGCAATTCTCGAGTTCTTATAAGCCGTTAGGCAAGTAGAATTCGTATCGCTTAGTCTCGTATCGGCGAAGGATACACTACTTATATTAACTAGCCTTATTATTATCTCCTTTAGTATAATAGTAGCAGACATTAATATCTATATCTGCCTCGGGGGCGTTAAACTTGCGGGCAATAGCGCGTAGCTAGTTACAAATGCTATACTTAAACTAGCGTCGTATATTGCGAACAGGAGGATAATCTAGGTCTCTAGTAGTTTTACCGATACTACTAAAGGCAGAACTTAGGAGAGGCGGATCGCTACTATATTTAGTGTATTATAATAGCTAAGGCTGCGTGTTTTAGCCTACTAGAATCTAGTCAATTATTAGAGTTAGAGGAGGATCTTTACTAGCGCGGCGTTCTTAACGATGCTAGCGGGCAATACGTGCAACTTGTATACGAGCAGCTATAGTTACTACGTCGTTACTACTATATTAACCGCAGGCGCGAATGCCTGCTATACCGGAAGACTAGGTAGGAAGTAGCGGATTACGCTTAACTAGATCTCTAGCACGGCTTAGAGCGACGTTAATATTGCTTAGAGCCGATAAGGGCGGTAGAATAGTACTCTATATCGGGGAAGGCGAGATCGCGATCGGATTTAATATACCGCCGGTTTGTAGTGTTAGTGTCTTTATTAGGCGGCTACGCTTTGCTAGAGTAGGCATATTAGTGTCCTCGTCTTCTCTATTATAAGGGTGCTTCTTAGAGGCGGCGGCTTTCTTCTTCTTGTTCTTAGTATCTATTAGGCGGCATCTTAGGCAGTGCGCGGTAAGCTTAGTAGTAGTGCTAGTACTAGTACTGCGAAGGCTCTAGAATTGAGAGCGCTTCTTACGCTTGCTATAGGAAGGATTTAAGTAGACTCGATTGCCTTTAATACTCGCATCGACCTCTTTATCGTCTAGTGCTAGGTACTCGATATCGTCGTCGTCGTTACGATCGGATAGAAGATTCTTACGCGGATTACCGCTAGGAGGGCCTTGTCCGCTAGGTGCGCTAGTAGCGGCTTGCTAACCGAAGTGCTAGACATCGGCTATATTAATAACAAGTAGGCTATTACGGTAGATATAGGCTTGAATCTTAGTAAGGACATTAATATAATAACGGTTATTAGATTGCGAATATAGCGAGTAACAATCGCTCGAGATAACTGCGAGTTTGGATTGCGTAGCTATCTTAGTATATTAGTAGAGTCGAGGTTGCTATAGGAAGTATAAAGGGGAGTAGGAGGGAAAGGGGAAGGAAAGGGAGCGCGTTTACGTAGTAACGTCTAATCGGGAAGGCTACTATACCGAATTAGGCCTAGAAACTTAGAGAAGGAAGTAGTAAATATGCGGCTTCTTATATATAATAGATTGTACTTACTATACCTAGCTAAGATATAACCTACAAAACTAACAATACGTATCTTTATAAGCGCTAGCGCTTAGAGGGAGGGGGGATAGTCGTCGCAAGCTCCTCCTAAACCCCCTATTCCCTTACCGCGCGGAGTGCTCCTACCTTTGTTAACGTTAGCGCTTAGAGGGAGGGGGATAGTCGTTCCTCCTAAACCCCCTCCCTTACCGCGCGGAGTACTCCTATTACTAACGTTAGCGCTTAGAGGGAGGGGGTACCAGAGTCGCTACGCCTCCTCCTCTAAACCCCTATCCCTTACCGCGCGGAGTGTTCGTCTAATAAGTGCCTTAGGTTTCGTCGTTATCGTATTAATTACTTTTGTTAGCGTAGTTTGCTAGAAGTGTGCTTAATCGACTTAACTCGGTCGGCTTCGATTTAGGTCTAAAATTAATCGATAGAGGTTCGTTAGGCTAGAGACTGCTTATTTATTAAAAGTATTAATTATTAATACTTCTAGTGCGTAGATTAAATACTTAATCTATAGTATTGTCTAAACCTTACCTCGTCGCCTACCTACCTTTACGCTTCCTTCTAACTGCGCTACTATAACGCTAGCGACGATAATAGTATATTAGCATATAAGAATTGCGGCCGTGCGTCTAATTACAATACGAGCGCGTTCTTGTCTACTACAATAGGCGAATGTAAGAGGTATTATAGCACTACCTCTGCTTTAAGTATATTCGACCGAGTTCTTTACGTCTACTCTAGAACAAACAGACCTAGCCCTTTCTTCTTCTTAGACGCACGTAGATTATATAATCTATCTAAACTAAGCTAGGGTGCCGAGTCGTAATTTTAGCAGGTTTCTTAAACCGCCGTAAGACGCGCTGTCTAGGTTCTTAGTTGCCTTCTAAACTATAGGGAATTGTCGGTACTATATCGCGAGGTTTCTTCGGAAGTCTTATAGTTGCTTTAGCTATTAATTAAATAGGTTTAGCAGCCTTTGCTTATCTATTAAAAAACTCAGTTCGTCTAGTTTCTATAGATATACTGCGGTATAAGCCGAAGAGTAAGCGCAGTAGTTATATTTACTTAGTTAACTTGTAATATATCTCGAAGGGCTAGGGTATAACGAGATTTAACCTGCTAGAAAGCCCCGGCTAATTCGCTCTATAGTTTTGCTCTAGCAATGTCTATTATATGCTTTTGTTTTGCTACGCTAGTCTAACTCTTTCTTTCAATCTTGCTACTATACGGTCGGTAGCTATCTACGTATCGGACTCCGGCCTACGCGTATCGGAAGCGTGCATTTAGCGCATTCGGAAGCGTGCATTTAGCGCGTGCGGAAGCGTGTATTTAGCGTGCAATATTGTAATAATAGCTATTGTTGTTATAGTTATTAGTAACGTAAAGTAGAAGGAATAGCCTTAGGCTCGATATACGTAATTGCGATTCGAATTATTAACTAATTATATCGCGCGCTCTGTTTTGCGGGCGTATCTTTCAAATTCAGCCTCCTTCTATACGTTATATAGCACTAATCTAATTTGTTCTCGAGCTCTACGCTAGATTCACTAGATACCTTCTATAACTATTTACTCGCTTCGCTCGCTTAGGTTGCTCTAGGTGCCTATTAAATCTGTCGCTCCGCTCGAATTATTCCTCGGCTTCCTTATATTAACTAAGGGTGTTAAGGCTAATCCTAATCGGATTAAAACTATTACTAAATAGCCTATTCCTACGTTAATTAAGGAGCTATAGTCGTTCCTCGGCTTCGCTAATTTCTATCGTTGCTTTATTAAGGGCTATTTACGGCATATAATGCCCCTAACTAAGCTTACTAAAACTAAGGCCAACCTAACTAGAGAGTTTAAATAGACTAATAGAGCACAAGCCGCTTTTAACGGCTTAAAGAAGCGCTTTACTAAAGTCCCCTTATTATACTATTTCGTACTAATTAAGCAGATCCGCATTAAGACTAACGCTTTACAGTTTGCTGTATTAGCTATTATGTTATAACAGGCTAATAACAATTACTAGTACCCGATTGCCTTCTTCTTAAGGAAGATAATTAATACTAAGCGTCGTTACGAGACCTACGAGCAAGAGCTCTTAGCAATCGTAGAAGCCTTTAAGTACTAGCGCTATTATCTCGATAGTGCTTAGCACCCTATTTAGGTCTATACGGACTATAACAATCTCCGTAGAATTACGAAGGTTACTAGGGTTATAGGTCGATAGGCTAGATAGGCCGTCTACCTCGCCGGGTTCGATTTTAATATATTATATCGGCTAGGCGTAAGTAACCCTACTAATAGCCTATCGAGGCGACCTAATTATAATAGCGAGACTTAGCAATCTATTAATTTATTGTTTCTAACCCTGCAGTATAAGATTGCTATAGCCCGTATCGTTAATAAGCAAGCGTAGGATAAGCGGCTTACCGGACTCCGCGACAGCTCGAAGTATATTAATACTTTTACTATATTAACAGTGCGTATTAAGGATATAGATAGGAGAAGTTATAATAACTCCCTAGTCGATATCGCTATATATAGTAACAGCGATTAAAGCACTGCTATAGTTAATCCGGCTGCTAGTACTATTAGATGTATATAATACGTACCTCGTTCGATAGCGAGGGTGCTACTAAATAACCTTGCAAATAGGGACGGTTAATTGTTTATAGATAAGCTATTACGTGCTTAGCAGAGGGACGCCTTTGCTACTAAACGTATCGATAAGCTTATAAGTAGACGAAAGACTCGATCTAGCAAGAGTAATAACTAGTCGATCGACGATAAGGATTACTTAAAGTTTAAGGGCAGATACTATGTCCCCGCTAAACAATCGATTAGGCAAGAACTTTTAAAGAGGCACTATAATAGTAAGCTCGCTAGTTACTATAGCATAGAGAGGTCGTACGAGTTACTATCGCGTATATACTACTAGCTAAATAGTAAGCGGTATATAAAGGAATATATACAGACCTATGCAGTATACTAGCGAGTTAAAGCACCTAAGCACTTACTATTCGGGGAGTTGTCTTTACTTCCTGTTCTAAAGAAACTATTTGCAGAGCTTATAATAGACTTTATTATAGGCCTTCCTCCCGCTAAGCGTAGGGGTAGCAAGGACGTATACGATACTATCCTTATTATAGTAGATCGGTTTACTAAAGGCGCTCGTTATATCCCTACTCGGAAGGATTAGACTTCTATTAATATAGCAGAAGCGCTATAGAACAACATCTTCTATACCTATTAGGGAACCCCTAAGGGGATAGTTTCTAACCGAGGCTCGACATTTATATCTTACTATTAGAGTGAGATATACCTATAGCTAAGACTTAAGCATCGGCTATCTATAGCCTTCTATCTATAGATAGATAGCTAAACCGAGAGGCAGAATGCTACCCTATAGCAGTACCTACGTAGTTATATTAACGAGAACCCTAACGACTAGGTTAACCTCCTACAACTAGCTAAATTCGTATACAATAACAGCGTCCACTTATTAACTAAGGTATTACTATATATAGCTATAATAGGCCAAAACGCTACTATGCTACAAGACCCCCTATCGCTCGAGGCCGAGCGTAAGGAAAGGGAAGCGGGTTAACCTAAGACACTAGCGGCTATTAAGAGGGTTCAAAAGATGCGAGAAATCTATGCTAAGATAGCTAAGAAGCTAATAAAGGCTTAAGAGTACTAAAAGACCTACTACGATAAGCGTTATATACCGATAACCTTTAAGTAAGGCGATATAGTTATACTTAGTATAAAGAACCTCCGTATCCGCAAACACCTATTACCCGATAGCAAAACACGCCCTAAACTAGCACTACGGTTTATTAGCCTATTCCGAATCTAAGAACCGAAGGGCAATAGCTAGGCCTATTAGTTATAGCTCCTACTATACTATACTATCTATAATACCTTCTATATCTCCCTCCTTAAACTATACTACTACCGCGGAGACTCTAATAAAGGAGCCTCTGCTAAACATAAAGAAATACTAGCCGACGGTAAAGAGCTATAGTCTATAGAACGTATCCTAAAGCACCGAACTAGGTAGGGCAAGAAGGAATACCTATTAAGGTAGCAAGGCTATATACCCGAATAAGACTCGTAGGAGACTAAAGACTCCTTCGAGGATATAGCCGAGTTGTTAGACGAGTATTAGGCTATCGTAAAGGACAAGAAGAAGGCTAAAAGCTCGTAATATTACTAAGGCTTAGGATTAATGCTACCCCCGGGGTAACATTCGCTAACTAATTAGAGACCGGCAAACCGGGACAATAAGACTATACTAGGCGTGCTACGACGCGTTAGTTAATTAGTTACTACTCTTTTAAGGACCCTACCTCTTGTTTATTTATTCTACGGGCCTCGGAGCCTAGGCAATCGGCGATACGCGCGCGCGTAGGCGAATAGTGTTAGTAATAATAATAGTAACGACAGCGTTACGCTTATACTAAGGGGCGATACGGCCGGCGCGGCTATATTAGTAATAGTGTTGCGGAGTGTATTAATAGTTAAAGAAGGAAATCGGAAGCAAGGTAAAGTTAGCGCTAAGACGACTAGCGCCGCTATTATTAATATTACCTGCTCGCTAATATTGCTAACCTTACCTGTTATCGCTACTATACCTATAAAACAACCTTACCTATACTACGGCCTAAGGCCGGAAGCGCACTATACTAATCAAATTAAAAGAATAGCTATATTAAAGGTTTAATTAAAACTTTAAGGCTAAGTTAAAATATTAAGGCTTAAAAGATTAAGCGACTAATAGACTAACTAAGGGCAAAACTATAGAGCTAAGCTAGCTAGGGTCGATCTTGCGGATAATAGGTTACTTCTCGATCTATCTAACCCTTTAAGCGAGGCGAACCTCTACTACTATACTTATAATAGCCTTTACTTATAGAAACTAGACGAGCTGTGTTTTTTAAAAGATAAGATAAGATTAATAATTAAAGGCTGCTAAACCTAACTAATTAGGGCTAGTAAAACTATAATAGTAAATAATAGTCCTCGTAATAACAAGAACAACCCTCGGAACGGACAAACCCTTAGAGCGGACATTTCTAGGTCTTTTAAGAGTAGACGCAAAGAACTCGGTACGACATTACTTAGAACGGAGGCAGGGCTACAATACCTCGTACGTCTACCTATTATAGCAGGGAAAACGCGCTCGTATTGTAATTAGTCGAAGGCCCTTAATTCTTGTAGATATATATTACTTTATAGGTTATTGTATATAAGAATAGCGTAGTTAGAGTTAGACATTGTATCGGAAGGTGAGGTTTAATATAGTTACATAATCAGATAGTTAAGTGTTTAATTTAGCGCGGGCTAAGCAGCTTATTAGACTTGCTAAGTTAGCGGCAATAGAGGTCGTAGAATATAGACAGGCTACGAGGGCGCGGCCTTTAGAAAGGAAGCGTATATTAGGGCTAAAGAGGCTATACGTGATTAGTATGTAACTAGGCTAAGTAAAGCTAGGGTCTTAGTGCCTTAGGTAGGGCTTAGCGCTTAGCAATAGGCTAACTTGCCTGCCTTCCTCCCTCTCCTCCTAGCTCCTTATCGAATACTACTCGTACCTACTACTACCCTATCTACCTACTAACATAACCCTTCTTATAGCTAGTATTTAATCGGTTGCAATTTACCGTATAGAGGATAGCGTAGCGTCTAGTTTAGGATGCACTCGAAGTAATAAGCGATATACTTAGAGACCTCGCGCCCGAGCTAGCGTATATAGAAGCTAGCGTATAAACGAGCGTATATACGGTAGTAACCTGCGTAGTAATAATAATCGTAGGCTATTTAGAAAACTTCTTTATATAGGGAACGGGGAATGTATAGCCTCTCCCTACCGTTAGTGTCGTCCTTAAAATAGATAAGGTCGTTATATAAGAAAAAACAGAGTCCTAGTAGGCTTAACTCGGCCTCGCCCGTAATGTCTGCCTCTTTATAATTAGAGTTAGCGTCCTTATCTAGAGTCCTCTTAGCGGTATCTCGTAGGCGGCGTTCTTCTACAGCGTTTAGCTAAGCTAAGATTGCGGACTAATAGGGGTCTTTAGTATATCCCGCCTTTAGGTTGTCCTTAAATTCGGTAGCGAGTTCTACGAGTACGGAGTAGAAGACTATAGGCTCGTCGGACATATACGTTCTACCGGAGTGCTCGTCGACTATTATAGCGTAAAAACAAATTACACCCTCGCTTTCGTACGGGTATATATAGTATACGTCGATTATATTATTTATAGGGGCGGGATCGTCGTATACTAGGGGATCTAGTATATTGTATACCTAATCTACCGCTCGGTCGAGGTCCGCTACGAGCCTACTTAAGGCGTCCGGTATCCTATAGAGGCGTCCTAGGCGGTAGTATACCTTAAGCTTAGGGTACTAAGAGAGGTACTAACTAGCCCGCACTAGACGGAGGTTAAGCTTGTCCGTAGACGTAGTCGTCGCTAGGCTCGCTGCCGTAGTAATACCTAGGGCTGCAATATAGTCGGAAAACATATATACCGGCTTACGTACCGCCTATAGGATTATTCGTACCTTCCGTACTATCTAGACTAGTCCGCTAACCTTAAGCTCGGTAGCTAGGTACCGCTTTTCTACGTCCGTAAGGGCTTTACTAAGGTATATAATAACTTGTACCTAATCTGCTAGGAAGCGTACGGCCTTGCTATTCTCGATAGTCGGCTCTAGATCTCCCTTAACGTAGTATACTACCGCTACGAATCCTCCTATATAGGCGTCTAGGTCGATATATATAGGGCGATTAGGGTCCGCGTAATAGGAGAACTTAACATCGCGGTATATCTGCCTTAGGATATTGGGGGCCTTATACTCGGTTTCTAGTACCTCGTCTACGTCGAAGGCTAGAGTCCTAGCTACGTAGCGCTTTCGCTTATTGCCCTTATTAGCTAGGCTAAAGCGTAAGAGCTCTTTCTTGCGGTTCTCGAATAGCATCGTAATCGTAGAGTAGTATAGAATATGCTGTCGTTGCTATCTGGTAAGCCCTAAGTAAAATTCGATATCCTTTAGGGTCGTAGGGAATTTCAAGTCTAAGATAGCTTAGACCTTTTCCTTATAAGTAGCATATCCTAGTCCTAACACTCGTTAGCCTAAAAGCTTCGTAGATAGATACGCGAGGAACGACTTGTACGGTGCGATGCTAGTGTTCTTGCCTACTAGGCACTCGAATACCGCGTTTAGATACTATAGGTACTCTTCGAAGGTACGGGAGTAGATAACAATATCGTCGATATACGCGCGGTAGTAGGATTTGTATCGCTTAAGTATCTTGTTAAGCTAGCGCTAGACATATTATATACTGTTCGAGAAACCTATAATAGCTATATATATCTGTTCCTAGCCGCGGTAGCTATTAATCGCGAATTTGCTATAGTCCTTTTCGGCTACTACCTATTAATAGAAAAACGCGACGGCGTCTACTATTATAATATAGGTAGAGCCGCGTAGTGCCTTAATAATATCCTCTTATCTAGGGAGCGGATAAGAATCCTTAACTATAATTTTGTTTAGGCCTCTAATGTCTACGACTATATGTCCTTTACGGACTAGCTTGCCGTCTACTATCGTTTTTTTCTAGACTACGAAGACTAGGAACCTAAATTAGGTAGGCTTAGTAGTAAAGGATATCTTTCCTTATACGTATAGCGGGTCGAACGTCTTATTTACGACTTCTTTATCGGGGGCGTAGAGTAGGTACGCTACTATAGGAACTTTATCGTTCTTATAGCCTAGCTTTAGCGTAACTTCTAAGTAGTTAGACTTAGGAATGTCTACCGTAGTGCCCTTGTCCTTCTATAGGTCCTTGTGCTTCTTTACTACGGCCTTAATAAGTTGTACCTACTCTTCGGTACCGTAGGCCGTTACGCTATTAAAAAGCTAGGTCTCTTTTATAGGGTTCGGTAGGTCCGGTAGCGGAAGGCCGGCTACGCTATAATCTTTAGGCGCGATATAGTAGCAGCCGTAGTAGTTACACTCGCGTATATACCCTATCTTTATATATCGTAGTAGAGTCTGTAGCTAATCCGTATCGTTACGGACTTATACGAAATTTACTACGGCGTCTACGACGGCGGCGTAGATAGTTAGGGCTTTGTTCTTAAGCTTCTAGTTTTACGGGTAGAAGGCTACGTCTCGATCTATAGGAAGGTCTATTCTAAACTAGATAGATACCGAAGTTACCGTCTATAGTACTAGAACGACGTTCTTATCGCCGGAGTATATAATCGTGCGGAACTTAACGTAATCTTTATAGCCTACTAGTAGGGGAATCTTCGCTTTTTCGTAGGAACTAATCGTTGCGGTACGATATAGCATATCGATCTTAATGCTCTCCGGGCCGATAATGTCTATCGCTATAAGGGACTTAGCTCTAAGCTCCTTAACGATATATACCTTATAATATATATAGGCGATAACCTTAGAGCCCTTAACGATTCCTAGTACCTAAAAATCGAGATCTACGTACTTACTAATGTCCGTCGAACCTACGCCCTTAACCTTTAGTAGAGCTACTAAGCGTTTACGTTCGATATCCGGGCGTATCTAGCGTAGGAAGGCCTTATCGATAAGTAATACTATCGCGCCTATATCTAGGCAGACCGCGTATTCGGTACCGTCCTTCTATAAGCGCACTACTGTACGTAGATAGTAATAGCCCCGAAACGCGTATCTACCCTTAACCTTTAGTAACGTAGCGGACTTAATAAGTCTAGCGTCCTCTTCGATACTATCCTTCTTAGGCGTTAGCTCCGTAGCGTACTTAGCACGCCTATAGTCCTATAAGAGATTGTTGCTATCGAACTTAGAGCTATAGTTTAAATATAAGAATTTCAAAGGTCGTATCGTAGTAAAAGGTTCTATCGCCGAGGGAAGGTACTTACTAATATATAGAGAAAAGGGCGATAGTAGTAGAACTTCGCTATAGTATACTAATACAGAGTCCTAAGAAGAGGCGTTATTATCTACGTCGTCTAATCTATAGTAGATGTCTACCTAGTCGTTAAAATATACTAGTACGGAGTACGGGCTTACTAGCCTCGCTAAGTAGCGTAAGCCGGATCGTAGGCGTAAGTATAAACGCAGCTATAGGATAGATATAGGCTCTTCGACTAGAGGCTCTAGTACCTACTTATTGGCGTAATAGTTACGCGGGGCCTTATTGCCTTAGCGGCCGCGTTCTTGCTAACCCTAGGTATCGCGTATATTATTTCGCGCGCCCGTATCTTATCGTCTTCTACGATTAGTATTTCGGTTTCCGCCGCGTACTTCGTAGCCTCGATTATTATTACGTAGCTCTACCCGATTATTACGGTTAGACGCGTACTCTTTTTAGCGTCCCTCCCCTACTAGGGCTTACCTATCGTTTCCTTAATCTCGGCGCTAATACTAGTTTTAATTAGTATAGCTACTATTTCTAGGGCGCTTATTTCCGTAGCCGCCGGCGTAACTACGACCTAAATTGTCGCGATATCCGCGTACTACTACGGCGTACCGATTATCGAACCTACTAGCGTAACTACGATCTAAAGTATCGCGATATACGCCTAAGGAATCGGCGTATCGGTCGTTATTGCGAGCGTTTCGATACTGCGACTTACCGTTATACCTATTACGGCCTCGGGTAGTGCCGTAGCTATCGGACTATATATATCTGCAGTACTATACTTTATACTTGTCTTTAACAGCTCGCGTAAAAGTGTAAATCGTATCGCTTAGTAAAGGCTTATCGAGTTTATTCTATAGGCGGGGCTCGAATCGTAACTATACCTAGTAGAGAAGAGCGTATAGTCTATTAGGGTCTGTCTCGAGACCTGCCTCGCGTACGTAGCGGATACAGTTTATAATAAACTGCTAGGGTGCTCTACGGTTGCGTATATCCTATACTATATAAGATTCGGCGTATAGCTTATCCTAGGCCTCGATAATAGATCTGCTAAACATGTCCCTTAGGGCTTTATACTAGCGCTCGATGCCTTCTCCTCCGCGAATTGTATTACGATTATTGCTTGTAAGCTCGTAAATAAACTATTGCTATACGGCCCTACGGAGGCACTTCGTAAGCTAGGTACGCACTATACGGGCGTAATTAACTACCGCGTAATCGCAAGCGGCGTCTAGAAAGAGATATACCGAAGTAAAGGTAACCTTATTGCCGTACGTATAGATATCCTAGCTATTAGAGTCTACGTATAGTGCGTCTAGATAGAAGTATCTAATATCTATAGGGTTAAATCTCTCTAAGCGCTAGGAACGCTATAGGCTATAATAGGGCGAACGGATAAAGCGGAACTTATCTATATAGTAAGGGTTAAAACCGTAACCTCGTAGGCTAAAGTTCCTACTATAGGTACTAGAGTCGCTAGGGCTCGGGCTTAGAGGCCCTCCGCTAGCAGCGCCGCCTTAGCTATAGCGGCGTTGTCTAGCCTCGGCGTTATATTGCACGTTACGCTATAACTAATAAGGCTAGGCTTCGACTAGGTTAGGCAGTAGGGCTAATAGAACCTGCTCCTACGGGACCTATTTATATAGACCTGCCCGCGCGAGGCGTTTAGCTCGTCTAGTATCTAGCCTGTCTTATACTAAGCTCGAAGGGATGCTTTAGCGTAACTAGTCGATCTCGTCCCGGATTTTATCCCTAAGTTGCTAGGTTTAAATAACTTGTTAATTTAATAGTTGTCTAAATAGCTAGCGTATCTTATTACGTAAAACGGCTAGGTTAGCGGCATTTAGGATTTCGCCGTTAGCGTCTTTAGCGGCTGCGTTAGCGCTAGCGGCGTTCTAGTTCTCGCGTACCGAGACTTTGTATAGTGCGCTCTCTCGTAGGCGTTAAGGCTATAGGTTATCGTAGGCTAGCTACTTACCGTTGCGCTAGTTTTAGGAGGATAGTCCTACGCTAGCGTTACGTACTCGCTAGCGGTCCGCGACTAGGCGTCTAGCCTCCGTACCTAGGAAAGCGTCGACTAATCTATTATAGCGCTACTAGCGAGGAGGCGGGTTACGCTCTATACTAGGCTCTATATATACTAAGTCTATACGCTAGGTATCTAGGTCTATATCTTAAGACATATCGACTATATTCTTAGCCGATATAGGAGGGAGTAGGCGCTCTTACTCTTATCGTCGGGGTCCTCGCTACTAAGTACCTTGTCGCTAAAGCTTAGGAGCTAGTAGAGAGGACTCTAGACTACTTAGGGCTAGGAGCTCCTACTGTTCGGGCTTAGGGCTCTCTCGCTCCGGAGCTTACTACTTAGGACTCTACTGCTCCGTATCCTAGTACTCGGGCTTAGGACTGTATTACTTAGGACCTTGCTATTTAGGGCTCTGCTACTTAGGGCCGACTAAAATCGGTAAGGACAAATTAGGACTAATTATAGGTAATAGCTCTAAGGCACTAAGTTCTCGTAGACCTAGGGGAAAAACAATTAGTAAGGACCTATAGCGTATATACGTAACACGTCGCGTACTAGCTGCTAAAATCGTCCGACGGCGACGTAGCTATAGACTAGTATCCGGACTTGTAGGCACTACTATATCTAGAGAGGGTAGTGCTAGTTCCGGAGTAGGAGCCGCTAAGTCGTTAGGTCCTATCGTATCTAAAACTATAAGTTCGTTATAGAGAGCAAGCAGCGTCTTCGCTACTACCGTAACTAAAGAGCGGTTAACTACCTAATCCTAAGGGAAACCGAGGGTAGTACCGCCTCTAGTATCCGAGAGTTTTCGTAGTATATATTCTTCTAGGGGCTAATAATACGTAGTAATTTTCGTAACGACTACTATAAGCGGGTCTCTTTGCTTCTAGTATACTAACTTAGCGTAACCGGCGTTAGCTAAGAACTCCTTAAAGCAAAAAGCGATATTTAACGAGTAGGCGTCTAAATCGGGGTATGCGGAAGCTAGCGTATTTGTAGAATAAGCGTAGGCTCGGTAATCTTATAAAAATGTAGGATAAGTATAGAGTTAAGGAACTAGACTAGAGTCGGGAAACTGTTAGGGTGCTTATAGGCTCTTGCCTCGACCGGTGCCCGCTTCGGTAGGTACTAGTATAGAGTAAACAAACCTAGATAAGGAAGGCGGGCCGCCTAGTCTAGCGATTAGAGGGCTATAGGGCGCCGTCGATTAGAGGGCTATTAGTATATAGCTATATATATACGGAAGATAATATACGGAATTTAGAGGACTATCGTAATCGTCTCGGTATCGAGCGTAGGTAGTTGTTATAGTTAGGTAGGTAGGTCGGTGCCGCTAGTATAGGACCTCGCGGTCGCGTCTTTTTAGTTTTTTAAGGTACCCGTTCGTCTAGTACTCGGGTACTATTCGAACGGATCTGAATCTAACTAAAGCGAAGCTACTAATTGTTATACGAGGGACGATTAGTAGTTAGGCAATAGTATAGTATTAGGGTAAGTATCTACGGTTCTACGGAAAGTATATACCGGGCTTAGCTAGCGTACCGTCCCTACTATAATAATAGTCGTCTAGAAGAGCCCTTAGTGCGTTTCGCTAGTTAAGCTTATAGTTACGAATATAGTCGTTATATTGCTTCCGACTAGAGCTATTAAATACGGTATAGTCCTTAAGTTTAGTATCCTTCTTCTAGACTAATAATAAGGAAGGTCCTACTATTAGTTTAGTAGTAGTTATTAGGGCTTCCTAAAGGCGACGGAGCTCGAGGAGGTTATCCTTTAGCTACTGTTCTTAACGTAGGGCAGTAAGCCTGTTTTAGGTAGCTTCTTAAAGTCTCGCTACTAGCTAGGGGCTAAAGGCTAGTTAGCTATATCGTCGATTAATAATGTTATTAAGTATATCGTTAATAGGCAACTCTAGGTCGTTACCTAGAACTATAGGTTCTTCGGCAGGCCTAGTAGTAGGCTCTTTAGCAGGTACTTTAGTAGGTACTTTAGTAGGTACTTCGGTAGGCACTATACTACTAGTGTTGTTATTACTAGCGCTACTAGTAGCGCCGCGGTTATTATTTCGTAATAAACCGGCTATTATAAGGGGTAATACTAATAATATATTATAGGCCCCTAAGATACGGATATAGCGGAATTAGTAGATATCGGCCTAATATACTTAACTTAGTATAATAGGCCGTATAGAAGGCCTTGCTTAATAATTAGTACGGTTGTTTCGATAGAATAGTACGTATAGGTCCCGTTCTTCGGGCGCAATATAGTTAGATTAGTCTTGTTCGTAGCTATACCGCTAAAAGCTTGAAATAAGGACTATCTAGCTACTGCCCTTAAAGGGTAGATCGAATACTATATAAGAAGGGTTATATTAGTAGGTAGATAGGGTAGTAGTAGGTATAGGTAGTATTCGATAAGGAACTAGGAGGAGAGGGAGGAAGGCAGGCAAGTTAGCCTATTGCTAAGTGCTAAGCCCTGCCTAAGGTACTAAGACCCTAGCTTTACTCGAGCCCGGTTATATACTAATTACGTATAACCTCTTTAGCCCTAATATATAGCTAGCTATATATAGTACCTCTTAGAGATCGTATATTTCTTACGATCTATACTTCGTATTAGTATAATATATATAGGATAGCTTAGGATTAGTAGGACTATAGTATATATATACTAAACTATAGCATTCTACGCTAGCTAGTAATCTTTTATTTTTATAGAGATAGTACTATAGATATAATATATTTATCCTTAGACTCCTACTAGTATAAGGAGGCTAGTATAGCTAGGTATATAGATATATAGGTCTAGTCGCGTAGTAGTCCGATATAGAATAGTTAGAAGGTAGAAGATAGAAGGTAGAATATAGAATAATTAAAAGATAGAAGGTAGAAGGTAGTAGTTAGAAAGAGCCTACTACCTACTATACTAAAAACCTCCTTACGCCTAAATAGTAAGAGGCTAAAACGGATGTGGGTTGTAAACTCCCTATAAGACTAAGGCTAATTCCGAGAGTTAAATTTTCGATTTCTAGTTTCTCGCTTAGTAAGGTATACTAGACTTATAAATGATTATTAGTGAATATATTAATATCAAAGTTTAAAAATTACCGATATTCTCTAAGAAGGGCCCTTAGTTGCGCGAAGACAGGGGGACTGTTGCAACCGTAGCTAGCGGTACCTTCTTTTCAAAATTCAAATCCGATGCGCTCATCGACAGCAGGCCATCTTGAATACTTGATCCGTCCTTCGCAAATGTCACGAAACAAGGGGGTCACCCTGTATGTGCTCGTATATCTCACGAACTCCCTGCAAGACCGGGAATTTGTCTTGGCGTCCGTACCTTCTTCCCGATCGCCGCCTTAGACCGACGGCGTAGACCGACGGCATAACGGACGGTATACGACGTGTTCTCTATGAATGTGTAAGTAGCTGGGCATCGTCGTGCAAAAGGAGAATCTTGGTGAAATACAGCGTTTGATCGCATCGGAGTGAAAGTGGGTATTCACCAAACCCTTGCTCCTTATGGATTATAGCGAATAGAAACTTGTTATCCAGCGGTCCGACCATAGTCACTTTCACTCCAATGTGGTAAGACGCTATACAACCTGGTCGCCCAGGAACGAGCACGAAATCGTCGTCCAGGAATCCGTACTTTGGAGCAGGGTTCACAGTGGTGAAGAAAGAAGCGCGAGGCTCAGCGCGCGATGTGGTCAAAAGCTTGCTATTTTGGGAGTGCCAAGGAAAAGGTCGAGAGTCGAGACCGGCCTCTTCACAGCCTGCAGCGTCTTTTGTTACTGACTGACTAGTTACACACATTGGCAAGGCTGAGGCCAAGGCCAAGGCTGAGGCGCGGTCACGATGTGCTATAGTTACCTCAACAAATGCAAGTACAACGCTGCCAATCATGGGTCCGACATTAGACTGGGACGTATGTCTATGCTTCGGTGCGCATTCCCCTATGACATCTCGGCCGACCACTGCTGCAACGTACAACGTTTCAGAAAAGCCTTCATCTTCATGCGCAACTTATCGCGGAGCTCTGCAGGTCTGAGAAAGGCTGGAATCCTGCTCTGACTACGCCCTCGAAGTCTTCCTTTGGTCCCCGAACGTCTGTTGTGGCTTGAAGTCGAGTCTCTATGATTCCTGGCGATGCTGTCGGGCTCAGAAGCAGGACAGTAGGCCCTTGAAGCCGGCGTGAACGGACTGGCGCTCGCTGATTCCGCTTGGCTTCTTCAAGACGACTTGGAACCTTGGCTTCTTCGCCCTACAGCTTTCAGCTCGCGCGCGAGCGTCATGCTTTTCCTGTTTCCGTGCCCTATCTCGCTTCATTGATTCTTTCTCTTTTTGCCGCGTGTCCTTCAGGAGCTTACAGTACCTGCATGCGTCGTACGCGGAAAGATATCCATGCTCCATCTCACCGGATCTCAACCTTCTCTTATTCCTGCTCATTACCTTGGCTGCTCTGGTGCCTATTTCCTGCCAGGACCACCGTGAGAGGAGCGACTTCGGTGTCGATGTCGCTTTGGCACACAAGTGCTGCGTATTTCCAGGCAACTTCGGCCGTTCGAACTCCGAGCATCTCATTGAGAAAAATGCTTGCTTCTGCTTTCGATGGACGCTGAGTAATATACCGTTGTACTCGACGAACCACTTGCGCAGCATTATGTCCCGCACTACGTCACTGCAGAGATACGGTCTCATTTGATAGAGTCCACCACCCACTAAGGCACGTTTTGTAGAAATGTTGCGGCCAAGATGCCGCGGGAGCTTGCTATTGCGGATACCTGTCGAGCAACCCGTCCGTGGTGCCGCCAGACACGCCTCTGCCAGTATTATGAATCCTTCGGCATCCCTCTCGAAGGTTCGTACCCAGGTTAGTCTTCTTAACAGTAGGTCTTTATCTGCGAGAACCACATCGCCTCGTTTGGAAAGGTACGTTTCGTCCCATGCATCTTCTAAGGATACGGCGAGGTATCTTAGGAACGTGGAAAATCGCATGAAGATGCGGTAAGAGTCGACTCTGTTGTCCGGGCCAGTGAACTTCGATAGACGTCCCATTTTGATTGTCGCTGTTTCGTGAGCAGCCTTGTAGAAGTCTCAGCCCACTCAAGTCCCTTGATCTGGTCGCGGAGATGCGCACGCTGAGTTCTGGTGATTTATCCGTAATTCGGAGTGTGCAGGCGCACCTCGAATCATGATGGTCAAGCCATTATATACCAGTCGGTGTTGTCCTCAGGTCCAGAGTAAGGCTCCGCGACACCTGCTGCCTGAGACTGAGGACAATCTTGTCGGTCGCTCATGTGCGCTTCTATATCGCTCCCGTGCGCTAAGTTGAACGGTGTTGACGTGAAATGGCCAAGCTCTTGCGGCCGAGCTGTTGGAAAATGCTGAGCAGCTCGGGGGAAGCTCAAATTTCGAACACATTTTGTGTCCCAAACTTTTGCACTGCGAACTGGCAGAAACACCTCCACCAATCGAAGCTTCCGAACACTTCACAACTCGAGAGCACTAGAAATGCTGCAACTCATTTCTACTCCACAAGCTTCAACACCAATACGTCGCCGCTATCAAGGGTGATTTCTTTGGCAAAAGGCCTCCAATGAGTCGTGGGAACCCATTCTGGGCTGCTGAACAGTCTTTCGAGACTGCACGCATATGCGCGAGCCTTTTGAGGTATCAGCTGAATGCGATACTCATGGTCAGCCTCGAGCCGTCGCAATGGGTCTGACAAAGGCCCATCTTGGAGTGTGATGCCCGTTTCATGTGTCCGATGAAAATTGAGCTCGACCACGTCTTGGCGATTGGGAGAGATGCAAGCGGTACATGTTCCAGAGAACGGGTTGGCGTTTACCACAGGCTTGTTCGTATTCGGGTGATCTCATCTATCGTGACTGCTACAATCATCGTTGTCATCTGGCTGCTGCCTGAGTAGACCTTCCGCAGCCTCATGTTCGACCTCTACATCATGATCTTCCATAACGATTTCTTGGCCAGGTAAGTGGCCTAGATGCTTGGACAGCGCTTTCGCCTCCTCTGCGCCTTTCCTGACATCAATGATGTAGACCAATGGGATTGGCAGAGCAATCAAGACCGCTAGAAAGACAAAAGCTGGCCGTATTGTTCCAACAGTATCCACGATCATTCCAACGACAGCAGGTCCCACTGCTGAACTTCCTTTGTCAGTAATGGCATACAGGGCGTAAAACGCAGCCTCCGAACCCGGCGGGATGATCTCTCCGTAAAAAGCTCGACAGTATGACGTAAGGCCTCCCATCACGAACCCATGAATGAAGCCGAGCGGATAGGTCTCCCATGCTTGCTGCAGACCGAGCACGCCCCACGACTTGATGAATGGTATGAATCCCAGCATGCCGTAGAAGGGGATTATTTCCATGATGAACATGCAAGTCACAATCGTTTCTTTCGTCTGGAATCCATAGCGAGCAGAAATTCGTGGCCAAGTAAAAGCACCAGCAAGGCCCGAGCCAATCGACGTGATCGAGAGAAGCGCTATGCCAATCGTATCCATGTGAAGCTCTATCCGAGCAAAAAGAATCGCAGTACCAGAGATCGTGGCGATGGCATCAGACAGCAGGAACCATGCGATCAGGAAGACCCAGGTTTGACGCAGCTTGGCCGCTGTCTTGACTGTCGTCCATACTGAGCTCCAGGCAAAGATGAGATATTGCAATGCCGCTGGGAGCTTCGAGCGCCAAGGCTGTACTACTCGAAGGGGAGGTCCTGGCCGATCTCTCAGCCAGTAAACACCAGGCACCGTGAGAGCAAACCAGAAAATTCCTCCGGCCAAAAGGACAAAACGAAGAGGTGTCGATTCGGCCGCGAAGTTGGCTTTCTTCAGCATCACCAGTAGAAAGATGCTCAGGATCTGCACAGAGACGGCTGCAGCGTAGCCCAGCCCGCCACCTTTAGAGGAGATTTTTGTCGAAAGGCGCAGCTCCGGGGATGTGCCAGGATCGTTGATGAATGTAGCTCCGGGCTTGTGTTTGACGGAAAGATGATTGGCAGCTAGAAGCGGTAAGAAGGCATTCAGCAAGACGAAGGTCGAGCCCAAGCAGACCACGCCTAGGATCACTAGAAGGGATGCAAGTAGGTAGACGGAAGGCGAGACTAGGACCAGACTCATCGTTGCGACGGCTCCGGTGAAAGCAAAGGCCAGGAGAAGCTGTTTCCTGTTCTTTCCATAGTCCGCGACTGGGCTAAATGAGATGAGTACTAGGGCCTGGATAAGGACTGCAGCAGAGAAGGTGTACATGGGGAAGCTAGCTGTCGCCATGTCTCGTCCGAAGGGTCTCACAATGCATTGAGGCTTCTCATTGTCGCCGTCTCGCCTGATTGATCGAATGAAAAATCGTGTAAGATGCGCTGCTGTGCTCCCGGCCTTTGCAGAGATACATGGTGTCACTCCATCCGATCGCAGTACGCCTCGCTCCCGGGCCAGCTGTTCGAGCGTGACTGGAGCAAAGGAGCCTGGCCGTCGTTAGCCGCACTGCTCTACATGATAATCCATCTTGGAGCAACGTACCCACGCCACAGACGGCGAATATTTCTGCTGCAAGACCAGTACAATACCAGCCTCTCAGCTCTCGCTCGGTCGTGGGACTGACATCGTCGCCGTCGAAGCGAGGGGCCCGAGCATCGTTCCTCTCTGCATCCTCCATTCACTGCTAATCACTACTGATTTTGGCTGACAGCCATATTTTCGCTACCACGAGGGCATCATGTGTGAGAACCTTGAACTCCTGACGGTTTCCGGAGATGGCTGCACGCTGTCAGCTGTGTCTTGTCAAATTTTAGTTCACAAAGGCTAAAGCACGCTAAATGTGGGCCCACCTCGGTGAATGTGATTCGCCCCACGCGTCCAAGCGTCTTTGTTTTGCCCCGCTGGCCGCTGCTTCGTTTTCCACGACGCGCTCTTGCAGCGCAATCACATGCTCCATTACTCCTTGCCTCACTCACTCACTCACCTCCATCTTGGTCCAAGCTCAGGCATGAGCCACTTGGAAGTCCCTGATCATGCCGACGACATCGACAGAGCGAAACGACATCCATTGCCAACGCATACTCATCCGAAAATATCCTTTTGAGATATGCCATTCCCATTTGCAGAATTATGCAACTTGCTTTCGCGCCTCGAGGACATTGAGACGCACCATCCACCGCTGCTCCCCAAGGAAAGGCCGCCGCGACGGCGAGATGTGGTCGAGAGATGGTTCAAGTCCCATCTACGACAAGTGAACGAGCTCAGCGTCGAAGGATTGACGGCTCTGCTCTCGGCAGTACTCCCACATTGGCGCAATGAGCGTGTCTACGGCATACAGGCCCCGAGTCTGTGCCGCATCCTTGGCCGTGTTCTACGCTTGAATGTATCCGAGCTTCAGATTTACCAAAAACCAGGCAATGGCGATCTTGCAGAATGTCTCATGCGAGTTCTTGAACGACGCGGTCCTGCTGCCATTCCGCCTGTGACGCTTGAGGAAGTCGATGATATGCTGCAAACTCTCGCAGGCAATTGTCACTGGTCTGATCCGTCTGTGCCGAGATTACCTCCAGGCTCATCAGAGATGCGCGACCAGACAATCGAGCGGATACTTCTTCGCCTCAGTCCTAACGAAGGCAAGTGGCTCGTCCGATTGATTCTCAAAGACCTCCGTCCGATTCACGTGGAAGACAGCCTCCTGCTCAAGAACTTTCACTTTCTTCTGCCGGATCTTCTCCGCTTCCATCAGAACTTCCATGCTGCAGTATCTATGCTTCGGAATGAGCTACGAGAACTGCCTGGTCGACCTGATCCTCGAACTGAACAAGCCTATCGCACAACAGCGGCCGAGAAACTTCGACCTGTTGTAGGCACGAAGATCAGTCGACCACATTTCCACAAGGCCCAAAGCATTGACTATTGCTTGAAAATGCTTGGCGGCAGGGAGTGGGTGGTTGAACGTAAATACGATGGTGAGTATTGTGAGATTCACGTCGATCTTGGAAAATCATCCGATCCAGCCAAATGCATCAAGATCTTCTCCAAGAGCGGCAAAGACTCTACACACGATCGAAAAGGGATCATAGAGACCCTCGTCCAGTCTTTGCGGCTTGGTCGGAAGGACTGCAAAATCAAAAGACAAGCCATTCTGCTCGGAGAACTGGTGGTCTTTTCTGACCAAGAAGATCAAATCATGCCCTTCGACGAGATTCGCAAGCACGTTGCAAGATCTGGCAGATATCTTGGCACCGAACAGGACTCACTTCCGAAAGGCCACGAGCATCTGGCACTTGTATACTTTGACGTGCTATTGTGGGATGACGAGATCGTATTGAGAAGGTCCGTACATGAAAGACGCATGTGGCTGCGCGAGATCTATAAGAAGATCCACGGAAGAGCTATAGGCGCAGAGTGGAAGACCATAGACTTCTCGAGTGATCAAGCAAGACGATGCTTGGCCGAGCAATTCTCTGCAGCGAATGCACGCCGTTGCGAAGGTCTGGTCCTGAAGCCATGTGGTGTTCCTTATTTCTCTTTAGTTATGCAACCGGCAGACTATAGATGCAGCTACATTAAGCTCAAGAAAGACTACATAGCCGGGCTGGGCGATGAAGAAGACATGGCGGTGATAGGTGCGAGTTTCGATGCCCAGCTTGCACACACAGCACCATCCAAAGGCTACATCAAGTGGACGACATTTCACCTTGGCTGCCTCACCAACAAGGCTGAAGTTGAGCAGCATCAAGCCCGTCCGGTCTTCAAACATGTTGGTGCGATCGATCATGAGAAGTGTATACCAAAGGCGGTTTTAGAGACAGCAAATATCCTTGGCAACTTGTCAGCGCAGCCATATTCTACAAATCAAGCCCCCAGAGCGTTCGATCTCGAAGCTGCGCGAGGAACAAAGATGCAGGTTGTGTTCGACCAGCCTTTTGTGTTTGAGGTCTTAGGGTCAGGATATGAGAAGCCGTCAGATTGCAACTTCTTGATGCTCCGGCATCCGAGGGTCAAGAAACTGCATGAAGATCGCACTTGGCTAGATTGCGTCTCCTTCCGGGAATTGCAGGACCATGCCAAGGCTGCTAGAGAGCTGCCACCACATTCTGAATCACAAGAAACGAGAATTTGGCTGGACAAATTGGAGAGTAGTTGCAAACGGAAGTTCGCAAAAGAACGACTAGCCTCGCCTAGGCTGAGTATATCGGCGACTCCGGACAGATCAGTGCTGTCGTCCTCTCCATTAACAAGAGCACGGCCGATAGATGTCATTCCAAGCCCGGCTTTGCTGATACCCACACCCAGACCACACTGCTCTAGAGTGGTCAGCACGTCATTAGTATTGCCTTCCTCAAAACCTCCTTCAAAGAGACAGAATGAGGATCGCGAGCGAGACGCAATTGACACAAGTGCGAAACGACAATGCATGGGCACCGATATTCAGCGCAAAGATCCTGCAACAGCTCGCACAGCCTCATCACCACTAAGCGAGATCACGAACATTGCCAACGTCACAATCCAACCCGATGCTCCTCTCCCGACCAGGCGCTCACGAGCATTATCAGACATAGCCAAGAATCTCATCTCCCTCGTCCATCCCACCCCAATCCCCGAATCCCGACAAAACTCCCAACACCGCCGCTCCACCTCACGCGACCACTGCGAAGCAAGCAAAAAATGCCCCTTCTCCAACACCGTCATCTACCTATCCCCCTGCATCGCAACCACTCCCTACATCACCGAAACCCTCCTCGAAAGCCACGACACCATCCTCATCCCCTCCCTCTCCCACTGGAACCGAAACTCCTTCTCCCACCCACCCCTCACCGAAACCATCTCCGAAAGCCAATCTCACCCGGGCCTGCGAAAACTCGTGCTCGTGGAAAGTCGACGGAGACGGCAGGTTCGAGAAGTTTTACAAAAGATTCAAAATTTGAATCATGGGGGTTTTAAGGAGAGGATTGAGGTTTGGGATTGGAGGGTTCTGGAGGATGTTTGTGAGCATTGTGAGAGGGGAGGGAAGGGGTTGATGATGATGAAGAGGCATTTTATTGGGGCGACGGTTTTTGATGATGCACGAAAATGTGCGGTGTTTGTGAGTGAGAGGGAGGGGGTGTTGTGAGTGCTATGAGGGTTTGAGAGGGAGAGGTTGGAAAGGATTTGGGTAGAAGTTTGTTTTTTTTTTTTTTTTTTTGGTTGATTGATTGGATTATAGATTCAAATATTGTATCGTTGATCATCAGTGCTGCTCGTTTCAATGCTCCCCTGTGAACATTGCGGCCTCATTGGGTCCGGCAACTTTCACTTGTATTCCCACTCTCACTTTCACTGTCGGTTTCGCTTTCGCTCGGATTAGTGGACCCGTCACTGCTGTAGTATATGCATTGGCTTTCGAGATCAGATCCTAATGGGCCTCTGGACCTCAGTGTTGTGTTGAACTCATCTTCGCTCAAAGCCACCATGTCCCGCACGAAATGCTCCCACGGAAGCTTAAGGTTGTCATCATTGCGGAAATTGAACTCATTAACGCCTCCCTGTAGATCCTGTGCTAACTCGACCAAGGCGTTCCAAGTAGCCATGATGTCTGGCTCCGTGAGCATGGTTGGCTGACTCTCGCTGCTTAATTGTATGTTGCGTTCATGGTCACTCTGCTCCTCTGCTGAGGTAGAATCTGAGCTACAACTAGATTCCTCATCCAGAGTCGAGCTCTCGGAGTCAGAAGTAAAGGCCTCGCTGTTGTATCCGTTGGCGACAGAAATTTGATCTCCCTGAACAGGATATGTGTACTGCAACGGCTCTGGTACGTGTCGATCAATGTATGATCTGGGCAGTGGCCGAAAGGGTGGAATATTGGCATTCTGGAAATCCATGGCTAATTTGGTGGTGAGGTGTCAGCGTGGTTCAAATTGCTATGGGCTTAATGATGACCTCGAACGCTCGAGAGTTGCGCTTGAGGTGTCGAGGACGTGCAATGCATTCAGATATGGGCGCTGAGATCGAATTTTGAATAGCAAGCGCGCTCCCACTTACATCACATGGATATCGACAAACTGATTGCTCCACTATCAGGTGAAGCGTACACAAGTTTGTATAGGTATCCGCCAAACTCGGAGCCGTTTGTTACCGTCACGCGTCGCAGTCTCTGATCATCCATTATTTGTTTCAAGCCGCACGGATGAGCACTTGAGTGCGGCAGATTTATACCCGTGGACATCATAATCCTTCAAAGGCATATTCCCATCCAAGTAGATCGGTACCTACAAGAGACGCAATGAAGTCCTCCTCCAATTCCGGCAAACCACTGGATGGCAACTGCTGTGCCGAGGCCTCTTCATTCTCCGCCGCAAGAGTATAGTCAAAGGGCCTCATATCGCGCACTCTCTGACCAAATCTCAACCTCGCCGCCCAAACCGTGTCGTATAGCACATTGCTTGCAGCTCGAGATGTGACGGACATCTTGGTCTTGAAGGACTCATCCTGTCCACCGACGCCGCTCATGTACTCCACAATAGAGCAGATGCGGGAGTACTGGTCATTCTTGCGTTGTGAAGCCTGTCGGTACAGTTCCCAGGCTTGACGAACGGAATTCATGGCCCGGACGTGGTCGATGAGATGTGGCCATACAGCTAGGAGTTTAAGCAAGAAGAAGACTGCGAATGTCGATGCTGTCCTCACATCTGTGGACCATCGAACCACTTCTTCGGAGTATCGGCACGCGACTTGGATCAGTCTTTCGGCAATTCGGGATGCTTCCACGACATAGTATTCTTCTCCTGTCTTCGGTCCATCTGAGTCTTGCTGATGTCGCAGAGCCGTGATACAAACGAAGGCGAATAGATCTAGGTATGCTTTCAGGTAGGCGATTTCGGCAGAGAAGGACCAGTCAGATTCGTGCTTGAAGTTCAGAGCCTTCAGCTCCGCTTCATATAGTCGCACAAAGTCTGCTGGGTCACTAGTCAAGCCTGTGCTCACAGAGCCTTGCTGGCCGAGCGAATGGCAGATCCGGTAATCTACAAGGGCAATCTCCAGATGCTGCTGCAACGACTTGGGCAGGTTGGCATCCTTGAGCGCTGACAGAATGGTATTGTCGGGATGTATGGTGCAAGGCACTCCAAGAAAGGCGCTCAATGTCTGATTGACAATGAAACAGGCCAACCATGTCCTCAATCGGGCCTCGAACGCTTCTCTGCTCAAAGCCTCCCGATAGCGGAAATCTGATGGAAATTGAGGTCGGTGGAAGCCAAATTGCAGTGCGGTGTGGGTAGCCAATCCACAATAGCTCCATGAAGGATTATTGAAATTGCTTTCGAGCGTGAGCGGCCACCAACAGAGTAACAGAAGCGCCTGCACAGTCATCAAAGGGTGATGTAACGATGCCGAGACATCCGTAGCCAGGCGCTGCACGGGCGCTATCAACTGAGTGTGCAAGTTCGTAAACTCTGGTATTCTCTGAGATACGATGGCCATTATGACCCAGAATA
The DNA here is from genome assembly GCF_000340215.1 of Pseudocercospora fijiensis CIRAD86. Classification (NCBI taxonomy): domain Eukaryota; kingdom Fungi; phylum Ascomycota; class Dothideomycetes; order Mycosphaerellales; family Mycosphaerellaceae; genus Pseudocercospora; species Pseudocercospora fijiensis. The sequence goes on from NW_006921536.1 coordinate 2,419,667, forward strand.
GCAGCGGACAGTCATTGTATGAGCGAGCCATGGCCTCCTTGTCGGCCAAGATAGGGAAGCGGTCATGGTAGTGCGTATAGAACTTGTCGAAAAGCTCTGCTATGGCATTGGGCTCGAGTTGTATGCCATCGATTGTCTGTGTTACGAAAGTCCATCCTGATTGTGCAGTGCTGAGTCGAGGCACCTGGAAGGAGAGTGTAATCAGTAGGCGTGGCGGTGCTGTCGAGAGATGTGCTTGGTTCAGCGATTCCCACAACATCATTCACTTACCGGAGGCGGAATCACGGGCGCCCTCTCCTCTGGAGTAGGGACGTGATCATGAATGGATGATTTGGGAGGAGAAATGGCGCTGTCGGCGTTCTCTCTCAACCGTTGCAGCTCCTGTTCTAGCGATGCCACACGTTCGCGCTTGGCCGTCCGCCGAAACGACGGATCGATTGAGCATCGCAGATTCCGCTTTTCGCATCGGGTGCAACTAGCCGGGAATGTGTCGTGAGCATCGCATTTTAGCTTCATTTGCCGACAATGAATGCACGCTGCCAGCTTCGACTTGGGCGGCATCTTGGCGGCGTTTCGTTTGTCGCAGAGAGATGCCGCGTATCGCTCAGTGTGCTCATATTAGAGTGAAGTGTCTTGGTGAAGAAGCGTGAGATGAGCGACAATCGGGGCGGGGAAGCGGAGCGATTTCGGCGTCGGCCGAGTGGTCGAAGCTTGAAAGTGATATGGTCGAAAGAGTATGAGGAACGATCGCCATGCTGACCAGTTGTTTATTAAATCAATTCTGCCATCATCGTCATTGTAGTGCCTGCAATGTCTCCCCACAAGCTCGCTCAAGACAAGCCAGCACAACTACGTCAAATCGTCACGCCGGTTCGCATGCTTGGATATGGCTTTAACGAAGACGAGACTTGAGAAGACTGCTACGGCTTAGTCAAAGATTCCAAGTGTCATTATTGCTTGCCTCTGCTGGTGGCGACGGTAGCGATGAGCATGTTGATGTCTTTCGCGACATCATTCGCGAGCTTGCTGAGGAGCCAGAGCACGCCTCCTGGGACCTGAAGGTGCTTGCAATCTACTCTGCCATTTCCAAGGCGCTGGTTCGGGAAAGACTCGATGCAGGGTTAATATCGGGGTGTGGGCCTGCTGTCCCGGAGCTCACACACGAGATCATCACGGAAACACCACGGATAGTCGCGCAGATGGGCCCGGAGCCATGCCTTGAAGCAATGTTGAAGGTCGCTGCGAAGACTTCCAGACCGACTCAACTCGCTACGAAAGCACCACAGACTCTCATCGACCTTGCCAAAGTAGTGCGCTCAAAGAACGCTGGACCGCACGAGCTCACATTGGATGTGATGTTCGATGACATGGCCACATATCAGAAAGTCAAACAGTCCGGGCTTTTAAGCCCAAAAGTCATGTCTGAAATCTTCAAGATTCCTGAAGAAGACATAATTTGGTGTGGATTCTTCGATGCTGCACTCGCACTCAAAGTCACCATTCCAAGATTAAGGGACGGTATGAAGTGCTGCTCGGGAGGATTTATGGAGAATGATGTCCATGGATCACAGCAATATATTCCGTTGGCAGACTTAAAATTGCCGCAAACGTTGATCGAGAAGTTGTCGACCTCTTTGTTGAGTCTCGGGAAATGGGTTGTGGCAGACTTTGTGTGGTCAGCTCAGTCGTCCTCATCGAGAACTGCGTCGCGTCGCTTTTGCTTGTGTTTCCTGTCGTGTTTCCGCTTCGAGTTAATATCTCTGTGAATCACTTGCAAGTTCCAACCTTTCCCACTTCTCGTTGCGAGCTCTTCGGCAAACGCCACACTCCTGTGCCTGCCCTTCTCGCACGAGACGTCTACGGTCAAGTCTGGAACATTTGTGATCTCCGCCTCGTCGTCTTCGTCGTCATCGTCACTGTCCATTTCGTCCTGTGCGTCATCGTCGCTGTCCAAGCTCTCTAAACCAAGTCCAGGCTCTTCGCCCTCGGCATCTGGCTCTTTTGTCGCAGGACTCTCGTCTGCTATCGATTTCATACTCTCTTCTATGTCCCGAGCCGCTTTCTCTACTAATGCAACGAATGCCGGCTCAGCCAGCATCCACTCCCGCAAACGCTTCGAGGTGCCATTGTATGCATCCCTGATGTGCTTCGGAGGGTTTGGTATCGAGCGTAGGTCGTACCTGAGATCGCCGGGTGGATTTAGAGGCGGATTACGCGCGTGAGATACAATCAGCCGATTTCGCGAGCTCATAATTTGTGTGAAAGCTTGGCTCGCAAGTCCGGCGTGGGTTGCACATTAATGGCAGGTGCAGCATTTGGAGTCACAACGAGGGTCGCTGAAAGTCTTGGCACTTGCATCAAGGTACGCCAAGCAATGAGTAATCTCCAATCTCCAATTCTTGTCTATAGATCGTCATTCACCTGATGTCCTTGTGGAAACAGCTGAGACTCGCATGAGCAACATGTATAAAGTCTTGAAATGGTCAACAACAGTCCTGACACCATTGCCTAATGCAACAGTTCAACCACAGCCTCTACACTTGTCTAACGAACTCCTTCACTTCTTCCTCGATATACCACCTATCACTATCATCGTCCACGACTGCCGCCGTCGTCTTAAACTTTACAGCATCTATGAAACGAATCAAGGGCCCTGTAGTCAGGATAGCACGAGCTACAACGAATTTGGTACGCACCGATTCCATTTTTCTCTGTCCTGGTCACATATCCGGAGATCGCTAACTAAAGTTGAAAGGAGTAGAGGAAGCTTGAGCTCTTTGATCTGGGCAACACGCCAAGTCTCTAGGCTCTCAAGCCAGCGTAGTATGACCTTTCCACCCGTTCATTCCCAAGTGAAGGTGTTATTACGATAGTAGTTCTGGGCCACTATGGTCCTTGTGATACGATTTATGGACATCTGCCGCGGTGCTCGATAATTGCTATCGATGGTGATTGTCGTGTTGTTGGGTAAATCGTAAAGGACGTGTTGGAAAATCATGTCTTGCAGTTCCCTGGGTAATGATTGTAGACGATGCGCGTCCAGAGTCCAAACCTGAGCTCCTGACATCTTGTTGTGCGGCAGAATTGTATTTCGCGCGGAGGAGATCGGGAGAAGTCGTGGTATAGGTGAGTCTCCAAAGCTTGCGAAAATCATGATGTGAGTTCAAGCTCATTGAGCTTTCAACAAATCGTAGGATGATGACTGGCCGAGTGAATGACATCCTTTCGTAGGTGGCCTGGAAGGGAGAGAAGCGTCGATGCATTATTCGCTGTATATGTATTCTATACACGTTTCCACCATGCGCCAATGCTCATCCGAATCTCTTGGTGCACAAACATACACATATTGAAGCAAGAGCTTCAGTTACACCTCACGCTGGTCTCCTCATCGGCCTTTCCGCCCATGTGCTCTCCTCTCGTATGCCTCGGCTCGCTTTTTGAAGTCGTCTTTAATTGCCTTAGCCTTCTGTTCTGGGGTTTGTTCTGTTATTTGTGCTGCCCTCTTCTTGACATCAGCAAACGACTTTGAAGCCTTGTCTCGGAGATTGGTGATCCCATCGAACATTCCCTTCTTCTGCGGCTGGACCATATCGCTCGCTGACTTGTCCACCAAAGTCGCGTCAATCGTCTTTCCGCCTCGCGATTTCTGAATGTCAGGTGCTTGGTAGCTGGCTTGACTAAAGGATGCACTCTTGCCGGCATGCGATGCGGAAGATGCTCTGGCCGCGGCTTTTTCTTGCGCGTTTTTCACGCTGTTGCCCAACATGGCTCCAAACAGTCCGCCTTCGGCCCCTTCTCCTGGGGCTGGTTTGTAGAGCGGTGCCAAATTCCAAAACTTTCTGAAGCCCGGTTGTTGAAGCAGACGTGACTGGATCAATCCCACTGCGCCAGTGCCGCAGAACCACAACGCTATCGCGCCAGGCTGGAATGCCGTGAAGATAAAGATAAGCGCAGGCATACCGTATATCATTAATTTCTTCATGTTAGGAGGCATTTGAGCCGACGTTCCTGCCTCTCCTCCGATTCTTCCAATTACATGGATAACGCCAGCCATTACGGCGGGTAGGATGAGGTATCCGTCGGTCATGGTCAGGTTCGTGATCCACAGGAATCCTCCGTCATGAAGTCCTGGTACCGGTAGTGCCACCATCGCTCTCATCAGTCTGAAGCCGCAAAATCCGAGAACACCTTGAACTGCCATGGGCAAGAATTGAGAACCCACTGATACACCAGCTCTTTTATGTATGACAGCAACCTGCTGCCATGCTTGCATGACCTCCGCAGTATTACCGCTCTTTTTCGCGACGTTCATGCGCTCATAGAATGGCTTCGTGACCGAACCCAAAGCCTGTTGTCTAGCCAAGCTATCACTCATCTTCAGGTATAGTGGAAACATTATGATACGCATCAAGGCGCCAGTCGCGAGTATTGATCCCCACCATGGCAGACCTCCCCAAATGTGGAGGTGTTCTATCACCCATTCAATCGCGCTCGTGGGACCAAACCCAAAGTCAATACCGATCTGCTTGAGGTAGCCAATGCCTTCCGGTATTGCGGATGGGTCGGCATATCCTGGCTGTCCAATATTGTCAAGGTTGATTGTATCGAGGTTCGCAAATGTTGCGGTCGATTCTGGCGGAGGTATTGCTGAGGTCGTGGTCGTGGCTGCGGCTTGTGCTGTTTGTTGCGCGGCAGGAGCTGTCGATGCATATCTGATGGCAGCGATTGAGGGGATGGCGACTGGTATTGATCTCGTCCATGGTGTCGATGTTCGCACTATTTGAATTCGAGCATTCGATGCGGTTCGGGAGTTAGGCCGTGGTGTCGAGGAAAGCTGTTTCTCCATTCAGTACTGCACCATCGAGCACCACATCGAGATCGTTACATTTCGACATTGTGACTGATATATTCTGGGCAATTTGCCTCTAACAATCTGTAACCCTCTACTGGGCATCATCTTGTGCCAATGTCTAAAAAGAAGACGAACGCGTGAAGCTTTTTTTGCGGAGACAGATGCAGCAAGTCACAAGCGAGCTGGTCAGGGATCGCACCTGATGATCCTTGGCGTAGATCCGAGGCATATACAATTGAACACCTGCAATTCAGTGGTCAGGAAATGCGTCTCGACAAAATAGGGCGTAAGAAAGGCATATGGTATCATGCCACTTTTTTGAGCAGAACCTTGACTGCTAGAGCTGTCACGAACTCCTCGGACTGCCTCTTGCGCTCCGCTTCCTTCCCTCTGATCAACGCTTCAAAACAGCCACTATTAGGCATGCCGACCTTCTGGTGACTTTCTATGCCGCTGGAGATGGTCGTCTTTTTCTATGTACAGCAGAGCACTACGTGGAAGTACTCAGTGGAAATCTCTTGTTTATTCAAGCGCGGTGTACATGTCCAATTCCTCGCCGTCTCGCCGCCTTTGCTCAATTGGGTCGTCTCTCACTTCGATACCAGGCCCAATTTTGTGTGATCTGTGTGCTGGAAAGACCTGAATGTCATGTCAGCATTGTTCCTCTCCATCTGACAGCCCACTGGCCCATGCGATCACCGAATCACGCTCAGACATACCTTCGTCTTGCTCCATCCTAGTCTAAATGCCGCCTCATGCGCAAATAACTCTCCAAATCCCAACATTAATCCGTTCACAAATGGTAAGAGGAGATTTATCGCGGCTCCGCGTAATATGCTCCAGAAGGTTGGCGGTGAGTACAGTATCATCGGACTTGATGAGTCCGAAGGCGGCTCATCTGAGGAGTCTTGGTTGCTGTGGTTCGCGTCATAGTTTTCGCTGTCGGAAGGGAACGTGGTTTGCGATTCGGAGAGAGGATGGTGAGAAGACATGCTCGCTGTTGCTATGGAGTTGGACCTCTGCAGGAGATTTCGAGTGCGCAGAGGGTGGGGCGAAGCGTTGGCGCACGATCGCGTGTTCGATCCCGACTAGCTTGTTGGCACATGCAACGATCGGTCGTAGCGGGCGGTAGGTGAATGGTATGTATGGTGGGTGGGTGAAGGTGCCGGAGACGGACTTTCCTTCCGCATCGTGAGTTTGTGGTTGGAGAGTCCGCGGTCCAAGCTCCGTCGTTGTTGCCCCACCCTGACGAACGAGGGAACTTCTTGAGCCGGCCAACCTGCCACGTCAAACACACTCACTTTCTCTGCGTGTTCTTAACCATTTCTGGTCTTAGTACAGAGCAGATCCATTCGCTCAGAGAATATTACTTCGGGATCGCGCAAGTCCAGCAGCATGGACAGCGACCAGCAAGACAAGATCGCCCAGTTCAGCGCTGTCACAGGCGCGAACCCCAGTGCGGTACACATCAGAACTACCTCAACCAGAGTTCAAATCTTTCAACTGACCAATACTTGTAGGCGCAAACCGCTCTCAACGCTGCCAACTGGGACCTCGAACAAGCAGTCGGCCTTTACTTCGCCGCCAACGAAGAGCATGAAGGCGAGGAAGACGACGAGGAAGACGCTGCACCAACGCCAGCAACCCAGCCCACATCGGCACAGTCTGCACCATCAAGCTCGAGTCGGACCACGCGCGGTGGAGGCAACGGATCGAGGATGCGGACATTACGGGACTTGCAGAGTGGTGGAGATGAGGACGATGAGAAGGATGAGAATCAGGACATGTTCGCAGGTGGCGAGAAGAGCGGTTTGGCGGTACAGAACCCGGGTGAGGGTAACCAGCCCATCGACCACTTCCGCAACATCATGAACCAGGCTCGTCAGAACCGTGATCGCCCTCCTGGCGAGGCTGATGAGCAAGAGCAGCCTCGCAGCGCCAACTTCTCAGGCCGTGCGCAAACTCTGGGAGGCGACGATGCACCCAGTAGAGTGGTTGAGGACCCGGAGGCAAGCAGGTCACAGCGCAGGACTCTGCCGCGCGTGACACGCACGCTGCACCTCTGGGCAGACGGAGTCAGTATCGACGATGGACCACTCCTGCGATTTGACGATCCAGCAAACCAGAACATCATGTCAGAGATCAATCAAGGCCGAGCGCCGAAGGCGCTGCTCGATGTCGAGCCTGATCAAGAAGTCGATCTCAACCTAGACCCACACAAGGGCGAGAACTATGTCGCACCGAAGCCGAAGTACAAGCCCTTCGGTGGATCAGGCCAGCGTCTTGGTTCTCCAACGCCTGGCATCGCTTCTTCGTCAACTCATGCTGCAGCACCCAGCAGCTCCGGCGCCGCAACTTCAGCACCTGCCGAAGCTCCGGAGAACACTGTCGATGAGTCGCAACCAACACTACAAATACAAGTCCGCCTCGGTGATGGCACGAGGCTTTCCAGTCGCTTCAACACCACGCAGACTATTGGAGATGTCTACGAATTCGTCACGGCTGCTCAACCAAATGCACGGCCCTGGGTCCTCCAGACTACCTTCCCTCCGCAAGAGCTTACGGACAAAACAAAAGTGCTTGGCGAAATGAACGATTTCAAGAGAGGTGGCGTTGTCGTTCAAAAGTGGAAATAGAAGTCGGCGGCTTGGACACGAGAACAAGGGCATTATGAAGATCATAGAGCGCGCGATGCGCGTCGGGCTGGCTATACCTGAGCATTTTTAAAAAGGCGCTTTGGCTTGGTTGAAGAAGCGCCTAGTCGGCGCTCCTGCATCGCATAGGGAGGTCAAAAGAATAGTCAAACGTATGAAAGTGATCAAAAAGACGAGACAGCCATCATAATTTCAATTTCTCACATATACGGAACTGATGCTTCTTTGCACAGGAGCAAGATACGGAAAAGCGACGAAAAACGCTCGATTGCCAAGCCTTCGCAGCCTCCCTGGCTTGGAACTATATCGAGCGCCGCTGCCTTATGGTGCTCTCCAGACAGCCTCAAAATACATGGTTCAAACAACTCCTTTATATATCCTACTTGAGATGCGGGCATCAAGGTTTGCGACGTGACACTGTAAATCTCCCTACCGTCTGCGGGGCTCTGGCCTCCAGGCTCCTTATCGCGCCTGCGGCCATCGTATCGAGGCAACTTTGTAGAGCATGGCTATACTGTACAAGGCACCGGCCCGAGGGTAAGTCACCACGTTCTGAATGTCTGCTACTTTCAATTCTTCCTGTCTCTTCTTTCACCGGTTACTTTGCTCGAGCCCAAGATGGACGAAAAGACGCAGTTCAAGGATGTGATTGTTGTTGGCGCAGGTGAGTGGTTCAATATCTTTCTTGATATTCGCTTATTGACCAATCACGCAGGCATCGGAGGTCTATGTGCTGCAAAGACATATCTAGAGCTCTCGCCCGAGACTGACTTGACGATTCTGGAAACGAGGACTACTCTGGGCGGTGTTTGGGCGGAACAGAATCTTTATGAAGGTCTATGCACAAACAATCTCTACAGCACTTATGAGTATTCCGACTTTCCCATGTACGCTGAGAAGTATGGCTTGAAGAAGGACATGCACATTTCTGGAGAGGTTATGTATCGATACCTGACCGATTATGCCAATCACTTCGACATATTCCGACGGATTAATTTCTCGACAAAAGTCACAGAACTCGAGAAGGTGGAGAGTGGCTGGAAGATCACGACAAAATCGACGCATGACGACTCTGAAGAGGTTGTACATTATACCCGTAAATTGATCATGTGCAATGGTCTTGCTTCAAATCCGAACCCAATCACGATTCCTGGGCATGAGAAATTCGGCAGGCCGATCTTCAACCATGGCGGCCTCAAGGACAAGGCTGAAGCTCTAGCACGAGATCCGAGTGTGAAGCACGTCACTGTGATTGGCGCTTCCAAGATTGGATACGATGCTGTGTGGCTATTCGCTCATCATGGCAAAAAAGTGGACTGGATCGTACGGAAGTCAGGTGGAGGGGCAGTGTGGATGTCAAAGCCGTACGTGAAGATTGGACCGTGGGCTCGGATGCTCGAGCATGTAGTGTGCACGAGATTCTTTACCTGGTTCTCGCCCTGCATTTGGGGATCATACGATGGTTTTGGCTGGATCAGGAGATTTTTGAATAAGACTCGGATTGGAAGGTGGCTGATAGATGGATGGTGGGAAAACGTGCGGCATGGTACAATCGAGGTTGCTGGCTATCGAAGAGAAGAACGGCTAAAGCATCTGGAGCCGAGTGAAAGGTAGGTCTACGAAGTTGTTCAGAGGTATTTGATGTTCGCTTACCTGTTACAGCCTCCTCTGGACAGCACGAGTTGGCATACATAATTATCCAACCGATGTACACGACTTCGTCCGATCGGGTCAAGTAACAGTCAAGCATCAAGACGTCGATTCACTTTTTTCCGGTGGAACAATTAACTTCGCTGACGGGGCCTCGCAACAAACCGACGTGCTCGTACAGATCACAGGCTGGCAGCTAGTCCCCACTATCAAATGGAAGCCGGGAGGTATCGATGCATCGATCGGCGTGCCAAGTCAATCATACAGTCGTGGCGAGCTTGATTTCTGGTCGGACCTGGACAAACGGGCAGACTCACAAATACTGCGCCAGTTCCCACGACTAGCCGATCCTCCAAAGAACAAGCTGCCATACACACAACCCGTCACCCCATTCCGACTCTACCGTGGAATCGCCCCACCAGGCCTGACAGCTCACGGCGATCGATCTCTGGCTTTCGTGAAAATGGTGCATTGCACAACGAATATCGTCCTAGCCGAAACTCAATCCCTATGGCTGTACGCCTATATGAACAACAAACTGAATATTGACGAACGAGACGTCTACTGGCAAACAGCTTTGAGCAGCAGATTCGGCGCTTTGAGATATCCTTGGGGCTTCTCGAAATGGTGGCCCGAGTTCGTATACGACGCAATACCTTATGCCGATATGTTGTTGACGGATTTGGGGCTGAGGAAGCATAGGAAGTCGAGTTGGGTGAAGGAGATATTTGAAGGCTATACTATACACGATTACAAGGGTATCAACGATGAATGGAGAGTGAAGTATGGGAAGGGAAGGTGAAGAGTTAATGTGAAGAGGAGCAGCGCACTGGTCGTTCCATTACCTAGCAACTTCTTCGAAGTGGGCACGTTTTGGTCTCGTGCCACTCTACAAAGAACCTTCAGTGTATCGGAAGATCAAGGATGTTTAGCCGATTTCGGGGCCTGCGAGGGGCAAAGAAGGCGTGACAAGTCGTACTATTTGTCTCGCGAAGACCCATTCTCCATGACACGCTCAAGAATTAGAGTCATCAGAAATGAACACGTCTATAGCGATGCCAATTAATGTCTTGGGCAGGAAACTTTCACGGAGCTGGTGTGTGTGCCCAAGGCATTGACCGACATCCGATACCGACGCCCACTTGCAGCCAATAGAGCGCACGCGGCAGCCAACGGTCCGCTGTCTTTTGTGGGTCTGTTGTTTCTGCTGCGGGGATAATCTGGGGAAGCCAAGCCCTCTTTCGAAGTCAGTCTCGTGATGTCTTGTCTCGTCTCTGACCACTGACGCCCTGGCTGAGGTACTTAAGACTGGTACCTCCCACTTGTCCTCCTGAAAAACCTCTCCACTCCCACACAGTCCACCTCAAACAACACTTTCACACCACAATCCCGGCAAGATGAGTGCAATCGTTGAAGAACCTGAGAGCTTCGAGCCTCTCAAGGTTCTTATTACGCTTCACGAGGGCATGGTAGGCCTATGACACACACCTCGCCGTCCGCCAATGCTGACAATGGCACTCAGGACTCTCTGGACGCTATCGGACCGCTCGAAGTCTTCGCCTCAGCCCTGCACGACCCGAAGAAGCCAGAGTCGAAGGCCTTCAGGGTCATCTTCGCGGGCCCCACCGAGCACGTGGTCACCGCTCAAGGTGCCTCTTTCCGCGCACACGTCGACTACAGCGAGGCTATGAAGCGTCTCCCTGAGATCGATGTTCTCGTCATCCCAGGTGGCAACCATGAAGGTCCAATCAAGGCCAAGAGCCAGCCATTGGGCATCATTAAGGCCTTCGCTGAGCTCCAGAAGAAGAATCCAAGCCGCGAGCGTTCCCTCATGTCCGTCTGCACTGGATCTCTCTTCTTGGGAGAGACCGGTATCCTTGCAGGCTTGACTGCCACTACCCATCCAGACTACATCACCAAGTTCGAGATCATCTGCTCCAACGCTGCCCAGCGTGACATGACCGATCGCTGTGACGTTGTCGAGGAACGCTACGTCGTCAACAACCTTCGCTTCGACTTGGGCGAGAACGAAGATGAGAACCCATACATCATGAATAGAAAGGAGGTCAAGGAGTACAAGCGCCGCAAGAGCTCTGCGGGCGGTATCAGCCCGATCGAGGAACGCTCCAATGGCTTCCAGAACGGCCGTCGCCCATCCTCAGCCCGTAAGGGAAGCATGAGCTTGAAGATGAGCAACTCTCGCCGCGAGTCTGTCCTTAAGCGTGCCAACTTGCGCTTGGGTGGTCTTCGCGTGCTCACCACCTCTGGTGTCGCCTCTGGCATGGACGGTGCTCTCTACATGGTCGGAGCTTTGGTCTCTGACGAAGCGGCTGATGAGGTCGCTCGCAAGATGTGTTACAACTGGAAGAAGGGTATCGTTGTCGACGGCGTTGATGTTTGAATGGCCATAGCGAGAGGCGCTTGAGGCGTCCACTACTGATTGATGAGATGGAAGAAACAATGTAAGCATAGTAACGAAGATCACAAGCGAACCGAGATGCTACCTCGGAATCAAAGCGAGATGAGAGCCAGAGATAAGCTCGATGAATTGAACTAGCGACGAAATGAACGTAACTCCACCCTCACCGTCTCCTGCCGCCTCAGAGCCAGACTTCCAGGAACGTCTCCAAGTCCATCCTCTTGAAGAACAACTCCCCAAACCGATCCACCAACGACGCAGCAACATCGCAATTGTCCTGCGCAGGATCCACAAACACTCTAAACGGCTTCTCCCTCCTCTCGGCACCGCAGCCAACTTGACCAACTCCTCCGCAACAACAATCGGATCCGCATGCTCAGGCACACAACTCGCCGTCCCCGTCATCGTCTGCTCCGCCAACCCCTTCGTCGGCCCCTCCTCATACTCCCTCACAACACTCTGTATCTCCGGCCTCGCCGCATCAGAAAAATGACTCGTCCCCTTCGTAAAAACCCCCGGACTCACAATCGTACTCTCAATCCCCCAAGCATTCAATTCTTTCGCATAACTCTGCGCCAAAGAATCCATGGCCGCTTTCGCAGCGAAATACGGTGCTAACATGGGAGATTTCGCGCCGTAGACTGACGAGGATGAAATCCAGATTATGTGTCCTGACCTTTTGCCGCGCATGTGAGGGAGGACGAGTTGGTTGAGGCGTTGAGCTCCTACCACGTTGATTTCATACATGCGAGTGTATTGTTCGCATGTGAAGGCTTCGGCGGGCCCGAAGCCCATGTGGCCTGCGTTGTGGATTATTGTGTCGAGGCGGCCGGAGGTTTGGGAGAGGATGGATGAGAGGGCGGAGGTTAGGGATTCTGAGGAGAGGAGGTTGAGGGGGATGGGTTGGAGGTCGGCGGAGTGGAGGTGGGAGAATTGGGCGATTTCTTCTTCGTAGGGAGCCGTGTTGCCGTCGTGGGAGTATTGGCCTGCGAAGACGGTGTGGCCTGCTTTGGAGAGTTCTTGGGCGGCGAGGCGGCCGAAGCCCGTTGATGCTCCTGTGATCAAGATGACTTGTTTGTTGCTGGACATATTGGGTTGAGGATCTTGGTGTGCGTGTGGTATGCTAGAGCTTCGTGATCTTCTGTGCGGTTCTGTGCCTGTGAAATTACCCTGCGATGCAAGGCTGTCTGAAGGAAGAATTTGAAGAGATGCGAGGTCAATGAGATACCACAATCACCCTACCTTAGACGCCTCTTATATCGGTATCCAGCTCTCTGGACGGAGGTAAGATGGCTCGCAGCTCCGCGATCGGGGGAATGGATCATTGCAGCTGGATTCTGCGAATCGTTCGGACATTGACGACTGAATATATACGCGGGTACCCGTACCTTACTCTGTCTCTCAACGTTAGTTATGCCAAGCGGTTCCAAGACAGCTTTGTAGACTGAAGTGCATGATACACAGCCACTACGACAGAACACCTTGGGGCCAAGCATTCTACAGTAGAATATCCGGCCCGGTCCTGCAGCCGCTCTTTCCACCATAGCCGCTCGTCTTCTCCTCCTGGACACCTTCACGCTGCAACTATGTCTACTAACGGCACTCATGCTGGCAGCAAACGCTCATTAAGTCCAGATGAGGAGGAGAACCATTCGACGCCACAAGGCCGCCAGCGCTCCCGAGCCGCATGCACGCCTTGTCGCCAGCGGAAGAGAAAATGGTGAGCTGAGCATCCTCCGTCTTACAGTAACTCTCATTGCGTCATACCAATCGATATATACATGTACCAATCGCGAGAAAATAGTATCATTCAAGGAAATTGCCGAGCAAAGTTCACGTGGAAGAGATGGCGTGTATATGAAAATTCTCATGAGACTGACGACATTGCAGCGATGGAAGGCTTCCATGTGCAACATGTGTGCGTTACGAATACCAATGCGAATATGACCAAAAGGCGAAGCGGGCGTCCATGCCTCAGAATGCAGATGTCGCGCAAGAACCTCCGCCCAAGCAGGAAATGGGACGCACACCTCCAAGCATCATCCAGTTGCAAGCACATCCATTGACAGCGCCGGGAGCTCGTTTCCATCATCGCGGGATTCTCGATCCGGTCAAGACACGATTTGTCAGAGCCAATTCTGCTATTGCCTTTCCTCGTATACTTGGTATGGACCTTGAGTCTGAAAGCATACCTAGACTGCATTCATTCGCCTGGCATCTTGGTATACGACCCGAACCTGCGGAAGAGCGCATCATTATTTCCAAGCACATCTCCTGGATGGAGTTCCAAAATTTAGCGAGCGCATACTTCAAGATGGTCCGCCCAGAGTTTGGATTGATCGATGAAGCAGAGTTCATGGAGGCCATGGCAGCTCGCTTCCTCGACCCTTCCGGACTGAAGGACATTGATTCCGTAGCGTTGGGTATGGCCGCCTTAGGTTCTTTCTTCTCCGCGACGCCTCATCCGAAAGAAGAGGCCATGTTCCTCGATGCGAAGAGAGTACTTATGCAACGCAGCATCGGCAATTCGCCGACTCCAAACCAGATCGCCGGCTGGATCTTACGAACCATTTACCTTCGACTCACCTCTCGGCCTCATGGAGCTTGGATGTCGAGCTGTATCGCAATGCATCAAGTTGAAGCAAGTGGTCTGCACAAGGAGATTCAGACCATCGCGGTTGTCTATCCTCAAGTCCCCACGAACGATCACAAGCTTGCGAAGAATCGTCGAAGGCTGTTCTGGATTGCACGCTCGCTGAACACTATCCTGTCCTTCGAGTACGGAAGAACAAGAGTCAATTTCGATGTTGTCACCACTAAGAAGTTTGCGGCTGAGAGTGGTACCCATGCTCACCAATTCATGGAGTTGGCTGAACTGCTCCCAAACGACTTCGTTGACCGAGACCGTGAACCTGATCCGCCAGCAGCATTGAGTCATGCTCTTTCCAAGATCGAAGCCATGCAGACAGAGTCGCACTTCATCTCGCTGCTCAAAGCAGATCTCGCCTTTGCCATTTATCGTCGGCTCTGGCTCATGAGCTTGACGGATGCGAAAGATCGTGCTGACTTGGTCATATCGATTGGGAAATCTGCTCTTACTGCGGTTCGAAAATGCCTTGCCGACAAGACACCTTGGTGGAATGTCATCTGTACGCCTTTCCAGCTTATCTGCGTGGTGATCTCGGTGGGCTCGCCACGAAGCTTGTCACATATCGAGGAGATCATGGCTCTGATGCATGACGTCGCTACGGTATACGACACACATATGGTGCGGGAAGCGTACAACCAGGCGACCGCTCTGATCGCTATGGCACGGAGACGCAAGCAGAAAGAACTGGATGCCTTGAATGCTATCCCTGAGGCGCCACCTTTCGTAGACCATCCCTCAGCTGGACCAAGCAGCACATTATCCGAAGCTCCAAGTCTCGATTGGGGCGCGATGGATCTGCCTTTCGAATGGGATATGTTTCTCAATCCTGAACTGGTGGTCAACACTCAACAAACAATGCCAATGGTCGATGCCGCCCTTGCTGGCTCATCGCTCGGCCAGTTCAAGTTTCCAATCTCCTAGGCGAGTGACGCAGTACTATCATAGAGAGCCCGTGGTGTCTATCGCAACTCATATATTGCTAGGCTAGACCTGTTGCGCTTACAGGACGGCTCTGACTGTTCAAGAGTGCCGCAAATCGGAGAATAACCAGTTCCGGTATCTTACCCGACTAACTGTACCTCTTGGCGCTTGACATGGCTACAGAGGCATGCAGATCCCAAATACCACTTTGCGCAGTTCGCCGGCCATTTGCGCTTTCAGCGGAGATCGTGCCTTTGCGATCGGCATCTTGGCCTTGGCATTCCTGCAGCTTGACCTTCTAAAACATCACTTGCGCTACCTGGGAGTGTCAGCCTGGAAATAACAAGACAATGATAACTGCTCTATCAGCGCACGTGTCGATAGCCTGCTGGACTATCTCATGCACATTCGGATAATGGTACTACAATTCCAATCAACCTGCCTATTACAGGTCTTGGCCAAGATGTCGGACAGATCACTTGCAATGCTCTTAAGAGAGCTCGAGACGCCTCGAAGATGCTGAAGGACAGCAGACTGACGTTCCTGGACGCTCACGACAACATGGGCTTCACTTCGACTATCGTCGCTCTGGCCGCGGCTACCAGTGCGCTCGCTGCACCTACACACTTTGAGGTTCTCAAGCGAGGAAACTTGCCAACTCCTGTCTCTGCAGCGACCGCAAGATCTTATTTGAGCTCCATAACAACTGCTGCCGAATCGAATAATCCGGCATATAGCCGTGACTATTTCAATCACTGGATCACTATCAACGGAAGCTGCAACACTCGCGAGACTGTTCTCAAGCGTGATGGATCAGATGTGCAGCAGGATGGTGCTTGTGCAGCGACTTCTGGAACCTGGTACTCATATTATGTACGCTGAGCAAGGACTTTTGGACTCGTCGAGCCATTACTAACAGGTGTGTCTAGGATGGTGCCACATGGACGGCGGCTTCGGACGTTGACATTGATCACTTGGTGCCACTGAAGGAAGCATGGATTTCGGGTGCAAAGGATTGGACTGCTGCACGTCGCGAACAATTTGCAAACGAGTACGAGGGGTCTTAAAGTTACTAGCAGAAGCCATGCTAACTTTCCCAGCCTAACTCGACCTCAGCTGCTCGCTGTGACCGACGAAGTGAACCAGCAAAAGAGTGATCGGGATCTCGCGGAGTGGCTGCCATCCCGGACGGCGTACCATTGTACATACGTCAGAGCCTGGGTCCAAGTCAAGTACTACTATGGTCTCACGATGGACAGCGCAGAGAAATCAGCGGCTTCTGACATTCTTTCCGGATGTTAAATAGTATTATCATCAGGCGGAAGTGACTTCATGCCTTCAAAGCTCACATCGACTGCAGTATCTTACACCGTCTCAACATCGCTATATGCTCATCAACCAGAACTCACGCTACCAAAACCAATTCCCAACCCCCTCACCAAACCCCAATTCCATCCTCACAGACATGTCAATCTCACAAGCCCAGCGGATTCTCCCCATTCTGCTCCTTCCCACCAATCCTCTCACCCCCAGGCAACTCCGAATCCGGTTTGTGATTATCGTCATCTGTATACTTTCCCTCCCGCTCGGCCTGCTTTCGTACGGCGAGAAGCGCCTCACCATTCGGATTCCCGATCTTGCCTGTCACTAGGCCGATGGGTTTCGTTACGTAGCTGAGGACTTGGCCGAGAGGGTCTCCGATTACTGTCAAGGGACCTACATGTACTTGTCAGCATGGTGGGTGGGTGGGAGGAAGAGGATGGGTGGACCTTTCTTTTCTGTGCCCAGAGGTCCGTCGGGAGCCATGTTGGGGACTTTGTTGAGGAGGTTGTCCATGTTTTTGGTTTTGGGTTTGTCTTGATTAGAAGTCGAGGTTTGAGGTTGTTGTTCTGGCGGATTGTCTTGGAGTGAGTTCTTCTGTTCCCGAACACTTCTGTCCGATCGTCTCCTCTGTCTGAGCCATGAAGTAGTCCTGGCGGAGAAATTTTCTCTACGATGTCATGAGTGTAACGGACGGAATCAAGAGATGGTGTTCGGTATCTTGACTCTTGAGGTTTGTACGCCCACTTTACATGCTTATGACGGCACATGGTGGCCACGGTACGGGACATGTGAGCTTCGACCGGGGTTGATTTCTTGCATTTTTTGTGCAACGTTGGAGGCGGAGCTGCATGTGTCACTCAGACGGGGGTCTGTAGCTGGGCAGTGTGTATGCATATTCAGCGTGAGGCTGTGCTCGACGTGCAATAAATACCTGGTGTTGTTAGGAGATTTGGATGATGAAATCGAAATGGGAGCGTATGGACAAGATATGGGCGGTCTGGCTTCGGTATTGAATGCATGTACAGTGATAAGCAGATCGACCTTGCGGGTTTGGTTGCATAATGAGCATGCTGCGGATAGTTACAGTCAATATACATGTATATGTGACAATGTCGAGCAGAACGGACGGAGCAGAGGAGAAGGGCGGACCCGCGGACGTGCTTGGCGTCTTGGCAATGATGATGTGTTGTTTTCTGTGACGCGTCAGCTCAATCACATGACAGACACGTGACCTCTTGGCATAAAGAATTTTTACACTGTATTTTAGACTATAGAATAGACGAAGACATAGGCAATTAACGAAGCTAATTCAACCGCCGGCAATATAGTATTACGTAAGTAATCTACTACGCTATACGTAATAGTTATAAGCCCGGATTTAATCCGCGGTATTAGAGACTTCTATAGTAGGAAAGAATTTTCTTCTATTTTACGAGACCTCTAATAATCGAATCGATAGTCTTAATAGTACTACGAAATTAGCTATCTATTTAAGCCTCTACAATCGCTTTAAAGTTAGTATATCCTTAATAGCCCTCTTATTAGCTAGTCGCCTTAGTAGTAGTAAGCTTGTTGTCCTTCGTAGACCTAACGAATAGGATCGGTAGTTTAAGCAAACTAAGACGTATCTAACTAGATGTAGGACCTAGGTCTTTACTAGTCTGTATTCGACTAAGCCTACTAAACTAGTGTAACCCCTTCTTCCTAAGTTCGATATAGAACAACTTGTGACTAACCCCCTATATTAGGCTAGGGCAAAGCTTACTAAGGAACACTTTAATATAAGGAAGGCGGAGTTTAAACGCTTTAGGATAGCTCGTAATAAGACAATTAAATATCTAGCTACAACTATAGACATTCGCTATTACTTGGAGATTACTAATCCTAATATAGACAATATAGCACTAACTATACGGCTTATTCTAACTCGATTAAAGAACAAGCTCGCACCTAATACTTAATAGTAAAGGACTGCCCTTAGTAAGGAGCTTTAACGCCTTGTTAATTCTAAACAGATAAAGGACCCTAAGTACTAGTACGAGGAATAGCTTAACCTTTATAAGACAATAAAACGTATACAATACCCGGAAGTTAACAACTTAGTAACCTACCTATATACTATAGTTACGAATATAGATAAGACCTATAGCAAAGGGCTCTATATAATATACTAGGTAGAGCTATTAGTTAACAACTTCTATTAGCTAATTAGCATAGTACGAGAATATGCCCGCAATATGCTAGGTACTTCTACGAAGAAGGGTTTATCCTTTAGTATTATCTATAAAGAAGGTAAAGCTAGTACTAACGCCGCTTTATAAGCTACGGACGATAACGACAAGCCTAATAAGAATAAGGGCCGCAGTAATAGCGGCAACCGTATACTAAAGACCTATGCTAAGCTTACTAGTATAGGCGAAAAGAAAGCTTATAAAAACCGCGGCAAGTGCACTATAGTAAACTACCGCCTTCGAGAATAGGTTAAAGAGAAAGATAAGGATAATAAGTAGAAAGGAAAACTGAAGTACTTTAAGGCCTACCTGCGTAAGAACAAGGGCTTCTGCTTAAGACAGGCTAAGTTCTTTAAGGACCTACTAGCTATTAAGATTGCTTAGCAATACTATAGACTTTCGGCTAAAGATAGAGACGATACTAGAATAGGGAATAGATTAGACAAAGTCTTACTAGCCTGCTTCTTCAAACCTAACACTCTAGACCTATTAGCCTTCGCCCTAGTCACCCTTGCACTAACTACCTATCTATTAATAGCTATAAGGGGCAAGAAATAGAATCCCTTTATTAGCCTAATATACGATAGTAGATCTAACTGCAATATTGTTAACTACCCTAGTCGCTTCAACTTTTAGGCTATATTTATTCCACTACGAGCTACTATTGCAACTAGTACGGGATATAACAAAGTTATCGCTATCGGAAGGGCATCCTTTACTATTAATTTAGTAATAGGTAAACCCCTAACTATTAAACTAAAGGAATGCCTCTATATCCCTAACTTCTATACTAATATTGTTATAGGGGCAATCTTCTATTACCGTAGGTTTAAGCACAATAAGCTTGATAATATTCTCTACAACCTATAAGGGAAACTACTAGTCCCTCTTGTTAGACCGGACAACTATATACCCTATTTCGATATTACCTATAAAGTAGACGGTAAACCTCCGCTTAAACAGCTAATAGGGGATAAAGGTAAGCTATACCTATATCCTTTCTGACTGTCTCAGTTATTAACTACAACTATAATATTAGCCTACGTAATAGCTCGACGCTCCGTACGCCTACTGCCGCTAAGGAAGCTTACCCTTAAACAAATATATAAGGTGTTTAGATATCTCGGCTCTAAGAGAGCGTAAGAGCTTGCGGATAGAGTTAATAGAATAATAAGAGATTACATACATAACAATAAGGTACTAAGAACACTACTTTGTCCTACGTATATACAAGTAAAGGGCAAGAGGCTTATCTCTAGGAGACTAAGGCACTATAATATGTCGATACTAACTCTATATAGACACCTTGCAGCCGACCTAATACAGCTGGATCCAGCCTATAATAGTAATTAGTACATTTTCTATGTATACGACCTAAATACTAGCCTTTATTTTATATAGACTACTAGCAATCGTTAGGAGTTAACTCTTCTATAATGCTGGAACTAAATAGCTACCTTCGTACGCAGCATTAGCAGAGACATTATATACCTATTATCTAACAATAAGGGAGGTATTTTAGGCCTTCGGTTTCGGTCGTATCTACGCAATAACTATACTATATAGAGGCTAACAGCCCTATATACATTAGAACAGGACCTAGTAGAGCGAGTAGGCCGTACTATTATTAAGGTAGCTCGAGCCTTAATAATACACGCTAGATTTCTATATAACCTATAGCTAGAAGCAGTTTATATAGCAACCTTCCTAGCTAACAGGTTACTAAGATTACGTATAGCCGACCTATCGATGCGTACCCTATATAAGATTAGTACTAGCTATAAGCCAAATGTAGCCTATATCTACTAGTTTGGAGCAAGGGCATATCTAGTAATCTACGGTACAGAGGCAACTAATAGCAAAAGGAAGGCTATACTACTAAACACTATAAAAATAGCCTTACGCACCTATATTAGATACCTATATAGATATAAAGGACACTCTATCTATAGGACATAGGTGCCCTTACGAATAATAGTGCTACGTATAAGGGACGTTATATTTAATGAAACCAAGTTCTATAATAGCTATAATAATGACCTAGGTGTTATTATAACTAATTAAGAGCTTGCAGAAGAATATAGTAATCTCGAAGAGGCACAAGTACCCGCCTCGGAGCATTAGTTTAACGAGCTTCGAGAAGCCTACGACATACCTCTAGACCTTGTTAGGTTTAGAGCTAAGGGGGTAGATATACTAATAGGGCC
Organism: Pseudocercospora fijiensis CIRAD86; assembly: GCF_000340215.1. NCBI lineage: Eukaryota > Fungi > Ascomycota > Dothideomycetes > Mycosphaerellales > Mycosphaerellaceae > Pseudocercospora > Pseudocercospora fijiensis. The sequence continues at coordinate 2,440,574 of NW_006921536.1, forward strand.
TAGTCGACTTATAATAGTTAACAGGCTAACAGATAACCCTATTAGACTAGAACTACTACTACCTTAACTACTAGCACTAGCTAAGCTATAGCTTGTATAGGTGCCTATATAGAAACAAGACTTTCTAATTAATCTACGCGAAATACTATAGCCGCGTAATAACGTGCTAAGTGAATTAGTTGAACTAACTATTAATTAGCTAACTATTAATTAGCAACCTTAACAACCTAAGAGCGATGCTAGCACCCACACCCCTACTAACAATACAGACGCACTAGGTTACGCGGATGGTGTAGACATGAGTTTGCTGCGTGTTATCTGCGTACAGAGCTTACCAAGTTACTAATGCTAATTAAAGCAGCTGGTGTGTCTCGTCGTTGCTTGCTAAATGTGGGAGGTCTGTACTATCGTGTTAACAATCCAAACAAGCGACAGCGAGCAGCCGCGATCCGTTACTATATTAACGACCGAGACTAAGCGAGAAACCTCCTTCTATTTAGCAACCTATATATAGCAGCAGAGTACGAAGCTAGGTTAATATATAGTAATAGCGCCGACAATAATCAAGCCGACAGCGATCTACTACTACTACTTCCTCGTAATAAAGACGATCTAACCCTTATACCAAAAGTATTAGACTTGCTAAAGGAGCTACGCAACTAGCGACAGGTACTAAAGAGCAAATTTAAAGAGCATTAGATATATACTATAAGAGTGGAATTTAATAAGGCGTTAGAGACACGTACATTCGAGTAGGTGGATCTAAACATACTAGACAAACCTAACCTCCTACCTCTTACCTAGGTATTTAAATATAAGGGTAATACTAATAGTCGACTGATTAAGTTTAAAGCAAGAGTATATACAAGAGGGGACCTTTAGAAGAACACACACTTAGATACCTATGCCTTAATACTAGCTATACGAGTTTTTAGAGCCCTTATAGCTATCGTAGCTAAGTTTAACCTAGAAGCTAAGTAAATAGATGCAGTCAATGCCTTCCTTAATGCTATATTCCTATATACGCTATACCTTAGGCCGCCTAATAGATTTAAGCAGAAAGGCTGAAGGTGTTAAAACTAATCTAAGCACTCTATAGTCTATAGGAGTTACCTCGGTTATAGTACAACCACTTTACTATAACACTAGAAAACAAACTTAGCATACAACTAGTAGATAATATAGACTGCCTATATACCGACCTAGACAAACAGGTATTTATCTTCTTCTACGTAGACGATATTATACTATTATATTACCGCTAGTATATATAGAAGGCAATAGATCTTAAGTAGAAGTTAATAAAGGAATATGAAATTAGTAACCTAGGAAAGCTCTTATAGTTCCTTAGTATTGAAATTATACGCGATAGGCAGAACAGGAAACTGTAGCTATCTTAGAAGGCATATACCGAGAAGATAGCTTAAAGATACAGTATCGCAATAGCTAGTCGAAGAGCTAAGGCACCCCTACTAACTAGATACGAGCTATATAAGAAACTAACTTCTAGTAAAGATAACTGTGCTCGACTTAATCTAGTAGCGATCCTAGCCTACTAGAGCCGTATAGGGGCACTTAACTTTGTAGCAGTTCAAACTAGGCCGGATATAGCTAAGGCAGTGTCCTTATTGTCTAAGGCTCTATAGAACCCGCGGACAGAAGACATAGCAGCAGCAGACTAGTGCATTAGGTACCTGCTAAATACGAAGGACCTATACTTAGAGTATAACGCAAACGGACTAACAATTACCGCTTATTTAAGCTAACAGCTTTATAAATTCTACAGAGCTTCTAACGCATCCTATAGTAACTATAAGGGTACGAGACAGTCGTTAGAGGGATAGATATTCAGCCTATTTAATAGACTAGTTAATTAGAAGGCAGCACGACAGTTAACTGTTACTAAATCTACGACTAAAGCTAAACTGCTAGCTGCCTTATATATAGGCTTAGAATTGATCTAGTAGAAGCGTTTCTTTAACAACATTAGCCTTACCTTAGATAGCATTCCTATGCTATACTGTAACAATATACAGACTATCCGCATTATTAAAGCTAATGCTAGCAAACTAGATACGAAGCTCCGCTATATAGACATTCACTAATACTAGCTAAGGCAAGAATATAAGGCTAGAAGGATTCAATGTAACTACCTAGCTATATAAGATATACTAGCCGATAGAATAACTAAGCTCTATAGCCCTTAGAACTAAAAGAGGTTCATTAAATAGCTAAGGCTAACTAAACTACCTAACCTAACAACTAACTAAGATATACAGTTATAGGGGTATATAAGGAAGCAACTCTTCCTCTAACAACCTCTTCCTCTTCCGCAATACGAAGACAACTCTATATAATAGGTAGTAGGCGCCCCCTACTTATCTACTAATTGTAACTAAGTCGATTAAACACAACTTCATCGATTAGTACTAACAAAAGTGTCTAATACGATAACGACGACTAATTAGAACAAAGGACTTAACCTTACCTTCTAATATAGACTAAACAATAGTATAGGTAACCTTACCCTACGGGGTACGTTACTATCGCCTATATTATTACTTCGAGCGTTACTTCTACTAACTAATAACAAGTCTATAGCGATTGTATTAGTGCTAGTAATAATAGTGCAGTAGTCTTAGCTAAGGGTAGCGTCCTTAGTTAAGTTACCTATCTTAATTTATTAAATCTATTTAAACAATGTATATCTTATCTAATCCTTTATCTAATCAAATAGACGCTACCTATGCGATTAATATAATAACCGATAGTAATAATGTAACGGGCTTAGTTTAGCTAAACTAACTTTACTAACGATACGAGTTCTTATATAAGGCTTAATAGTGTCGGTCTGTACTTAGACTACGTAGGAAGAAAACAGTTCCTAGTAACAGGGACCGTATATAAAGGTGTATACGCAGTCCGGATTATGTAATGATATCCTTCGGGGTACTCGGGGTATAAAATAAGACTCTCTTATATATAGTATAGATTTAAACCATTTTTTTAGTGTTTTAATAAAGCACTATATAAGGAGTTAAAAGGATTAATTTTCTTTTATTTGTATATAAAGAAGCATTAACTACCTTGCCTAAAACCCTTTTATATAAGCTAAGGGGGTATGTAACGCGTTAGCTTAATTACATAACAGACACGTGACCTCTTAGCATGAAGAATTTTTACACTGTATTTTAGACTATAGAATAGACGAAGATATAGGCAATCAACGAAGCCAATTCAACCGCCGGCAATATAGTATTACGTAAGTAATCCACTGCGCTGTGCGTGATATTTTCGACGCGTCCACCAAATGTTGGCTTTCTCTTGACACAATTGATGTTGTTCACTACTACAATTGATATGTCTCGCGAGAAATCGTAAGGCCAATACAATCGTCGTGGCATCCCGAATCTCCCACGGTACCTCCAAGCTGCGCAACTCTGGTAAAAATATGGCATCTTGACCCATCGAGACGCGTTTCGACTTTCGAGCCACCAAGCACAAGCCGCACGGAGACACAGTCAGGACCTCACAATGCTGCAGTCCTGCTGACCAGTGCGAGAGGCTGCGGTCGACTCGTTGCTGCGATCATGTCTGACGGCCGGACCAACGATCCCCCCACCCCTGGCAGCCCTCATCAACAGATCGGCACACCCTGGTTGCATGCTGTTTGTGGAGCCCCACGGGGAGCAATGGTCTTGATGCTCTGGTTGTCAGTCCGCCGTTTGCCGTGATGGAGCAGCTTCGGCTAGGACTACTCGCGTGACAACTTTGACAAGCATTCGAGAACGTATATGCTTAAAGCGGCGTATCAGCGACACGGGAACGGCAATTGCACTTCGCAGTGAGAATGACCTTCGGCATGGAAATTTTGGCATCTGTATTGACGTGTACGTCTGTTTCATCTTGGCGCTCCATTGATCCGACTGCTGAAAGATGGATGTTGTTCAAAGATCAGGCCCAAAATTGAGCACGCTGTACCCAAACAGCCGGACCTGAGAGGCTCGTTGAACGCGTCGCTCGCAACATGATGGCCTTTGGATGACAAAAAAAAATCGATCCAGAATCCGCTACCTTCGAAGATGTGCCATAAGTCTGGACTGTTCCTCTGACGATGCAAGCCACTCGTTTTCATGCCATGACCAATGCTTGGTCGTTCTCTGGTTGACTCGCACCACGCAACTCTTCATGATGATAGCATTCGAGGGGTAGTGGAGTTGTGGCGGGGCTTGTATGACCACGCTGGGGTTTGCTCGCTCGTTCACAATCCGTTCTGGCTTCAGCAATCGTTGTTTTGCGCTGGCAATTCCAGTCATTCCCGGAGTTTTTGAAGGACTGGAAAGCAGGCCTAACCGAGTGAATAGCCGCATTTGCCGGGCACAGAACTGGTGTCGACCACCCTGCGACTTTCATGGAAATAACAAACTCTTGCACATGCTGTTCGCGATTGCCGAGATCTCACTACGGCCGACGCATATAACGCACAAAATGATACCCTTGCGACATCTGGCTCGAAAATCTGCGGTCGATGTGACTTACAACTCGCTCCTCTACGGTAAGCGATTTCGCCGTTGACCATGCAGAATCACACAAAGTCATTGAGAAACGCACCTGTACAGACATTATTATATTAGCTTGGCCTCGACGATTCTGTTCAATAGAACTTCACCATAGGCGAACTATGAAATTCGGCTAACATGGTGACAATGTTTCCAAAAGTGGTCGGCAAAGACCAGTTTAAGTTATGCCCCGAAGCAATCGCAGCCGGTTCCATGCATAGTTGATGCGGGGCCTACGACTCGATGGCGGGGAAATTACCATGGCGTTTATTAAAGTCGATTGAGCTGCCCACGACGTGTCGGGAATCTGTCTACCTGAACGACCTGGTCGCAGTCATGGCGAACGCACCTCTGTCGACCGGGACAGCAAGCTTAGGCAGCTTTGCCGTGGGAACTGCACTCTACTGGCTGTACTTCAATCGCTACGAGACACATCTTCATGCCTTTACCTACGTTGTCACCTTTCTGGCTTCATACACTGCACTAGCAGTCGTTCTGATCAATACCTACTCTAACACCATTTTGGCATCTGCAGCTTTCACAAATGTGGTCGCTGCTTCATGCCTCATCGGAATATATGGCAACCTACTCTTCTATCGACTATTTCTCAACCCATTGAACAAATTCCCAGGGCCGTACGGCGCAAGAATATCGCAGTTTTGGTGGTCATTCCAGCTGGGCAAAGCAGATGGCTACTACCACCTTTCTGATTGGCACAAAAAATATGGCAAATACGTACGAGTGGGCTCTCATAATCTTTCCATCACCGACCCAGAAATTATGGAGCTTGCCTATGGGTCAAAGTCAAGAGTAGGCAAGGCTATTTGGTACGATAACGACAAGCCCCTGACATCAATGCACACCACTCGAGATCGGGGCCTTCATGACCGGAGAAGACGGGTCTGGGCTCCAGCTTTCTCCGAAAAGGCTCTGCGAGACTATGAGACGGAGATCCAAAGATTGAACGACAAGTTTATCAACCAAATGGTCAACCACGAGGGCAGTCCTGCCAACCTCACGAAATGGTTCAACCTGTTCTCTTTTGATGCTATGGGCCTACTTGCTTTTGGCCGTGACTATGGTATGCTTGACAAGGGAGAGAAGCCACATGAATTAGAGATGCTGGACGAAGGCATGCAACCGCTTGCATATCGAATGCCATCGTGGTTTTTCCGCCTGCTTACGCATATTCCGGCCGCAGCTGCCGGCTATCAAAAGTTCGTGAAATTCTGCATTGATGAGCTTACGTGGCGTGTAAAGAATGCTGGCGAGACCAAACGTGAGTCTGATATCATGGGCTGGTTATTGAAGGCGTACAAGGACGTTCCCCATCCAGAGCGAGACCCTATGCTGCAAGCTGATGCCCGTCTCATCATTGTCGCCGGGTCGGATACCACTGCTGCAACGTTCACCTATCTGTTCTATCATCTTGCTCAACACCCTGAAATTGTTCAGAAGCTACGAGAAGAGCTCGAGCCGTTGATGCAAGGTAACTGGCAAGAAAAGGACATTCGAGGAGCACAATGTCTGAATGGTTGTATCAACGAATCGCTGCGCCTGCACCCTCCAGTCCCATCTGGCGTTGAGCGTGTGACTCCACCCGAGGGCCTACAAGTCGGTGAAACATACATCCCTGGCAACGTGACATTCTTCACACCTATGTATTGCATGGGACGAGGTAAGCATCAACACAGCCATTCTGTCTCGCATTGGAAGCCAGCTGACACAAATCTCCACAGATCCTGACATCTACGCCGAGCCAGAAAAGTTCTTACCCGAACGATGGTACAGCCAAGAGGACAAGGTCAAACACAAGGACGCTTTCGCTCCATTCTCCATGGGTCCATTTGGATGCATCGGCAAGAACTTAGCACTTATGGAATTGCGAACACTCACAGCTCGCATAATTACCACTTTCGACGCCAAGCTAGCGCCTGGTGAAGACGGATCAAGAATTCTAGGCAAGACCAAAGACCACTTCACAGTCGACCTCGGGGATATGGAAGTCGTGTTCTCGCAGCGAACGTAAGCAAAGGCACTTTTCATTGGGAGAATTGGATGAATGGTCGTTGGATATGTATACCGAATCAGGAATTACCTTAGCAAGGCATTGATCAAGCTTCTGTATGAATACGATGAGCCAACAAACACCTTCATGATTACCATCATACAGATCAGACACTTTGCAACCGGCCCTCGCGAGACGCAAGCATTGATTCGTCCCCATCAACCTTCACACCTGAGCAGCAAACATCGTATACGTCGGACAGATGAAACTTCATTAATTCCTCACCGTCCAAATTCCTCCTGACATCAGCACCGCTCTGCCTCTACCACCCATCCTTTTCCAAACTTACCTTAATCCTTCTACATGATCCCCCTTTCCCTAAAGTCTCCTCCTCGGACCCAAAGCACCACCAAACCTCCTTTGTCTTTGTCACCTCACCTGCTCATCAAATGAAACAATCTTTCCTCCCAACCCTCATCCGCGTTACCAGGGAAGTGTGACCTGAAAATCTTTGGAGCATCGGCTAGCTCGAAATTCGAAGAAATTAAAAGGGTTTTTTGGTCCGACAGGAGGAGAGTGGTAATTTAGGATTATTGGCTAGATAAAAAATTTAAGCCTGATAGGTAGGCTGAGATGGACGAAGAAGAAGAGGGTGGGTGCATGCATGCATGTATGTCTGGGTGAAAGGGAGGTGGTATGTACATGTAAGTATGGAAAAGATTTTCTGGAAAAAAAAATGATTTTCTCGATGTCTCTCTTGCCTTGGAGCTTGTGGGCCGAACAAAAAAAATGTATTTGTACTTTACATCCTGCAGCTTACTTCGCGAGGTTCTTGCATCGGGGACTACCTAGTGAGCAACATGAAGCAGACTGCCTTTACTCGATAATAGCCACGTACCGGATATAGGAAATGCTGTTTGTCTCGGGGGGGAAAAAAAGAAAGGCAGTCATTTCCCATCGACACTTTCTCGATGCAGGCAAGTCTTTTGGTTCATCGTCAATTTTTGTGTGTGTTGAAGCTCAGGACCACCTGACAAATAAAGCTGACTGAAAGTGAAAGTGCGGAATTGAGGGCGTGGAAGTGAAGGGCTGAAACTTCCAACATTCCTGTGGGATACATCACTACCCATGCAAGATTTAGCTAATACTTCTCCTCGCAGTACACGGTCGCGCAAAGGCAGACTTCTGCAGAGTACCGTACAATAGCTCCGCCCATTTGTTCCTTACTCACTTGGATATCACACGCAGAAAGAGCACCCAGAAATATTACACGCGCTTCCCATACATCCGGAACCTTAAGCCGATCCTTTAACCCGACAAAGATAATGATGTTGAGGGAGTGATGTTGTATGCCGATACTGGTCGAGCCGGCTCTTCAATGGTGTATTAGGCCAGTAGAGATGTAAGACGACTCATCTTTCATTTGTCGAGGAAATCGTCCCAGAAATCTTTCCAGGCATGTTTGACTGTTGCCGACTAGGCAGCCGTCTGCTGCTCCTCAGCTGTGACGGCATCGCCAACAGCAGCTCGAGCATCGCTCATGTCCACGTCAGGCTTCTCGGCACCGCTCATGCTAGAAGGCATGAGCTCCTTACTTTCCCTGACATCATTGGCTCCATCCAAACCTGGTATGCCGTCGTCTTCTTGGTGTACCAGTTCAGCAAAGACGCTGTCCATCGCACCACCAGCGCTCTGCTGGCTGCCTCCGAACCCAGGACTGTTCAGACCAGCGCTCGTGGTAAAGCCAGCATGGCCAGCGGAAGTCACGTCAGGCTGCTTAGGCGAGTCGAACATTCCAGCTGGCATGCCGCTTGGGATTCCCGAATGAGCTTCTGGACGCGTTGCAGATGGAGTTTGGAACATGTTATCTGGCGAGGTATCTCCAAAAACGTGCGGACCGAATCCAGGAGGTGGTGGTGAGTGTCCTTGAGAGCCATAGCCACGCGAGAAACTCGCAGGAGATCCAAGCCGGGGACCTTGCGCCGTAATCGGATACGGATGGCTTGGTGCGGTTGCGAGAAATGATGGGTCACGATAACCCGAAGTCACCATGGACATGCGCTCCTGATGAGTTTCATAACCGAGGCCAGGAGTGTGCGCTGCTGGGGTAGGAAGTGAATTTATCTTGGCCTTGAACGTCTCCAGATCGGACGTGAAGCTTGTGTCATTCGTGTCTCTGGCGAGCTCAAGAACCGCTCTGACTTTGAGAAGACGATCGCGATTTGCATGCGGCTCTTGCGCCAAGAAGTCGTCCACTATTGGCTCGCCTGCCAAAGGCCCGAGAACTTGCAGTGAGAGTGCTGTAAGATGCTTCTTTCGTGGTTCTGGTGGGGCAGGAGTCATGCCTGAAGGATATGGCCGATGCGAACTCGATGAGCCAGGAGCAACGCCTGGAGTCATGGACCCACCAGGTGACGCGCTGCTCCCTGCCGGCTGAAGAGGCTTGTCGCCGACACCATACGCCTCGGAGGCTTTTCTCTTGGCGATATGAGGCTTGAGCTTGTATTGAGTTGGCAGGTCGTCTGGATTCGTGATACCGAGCTGGGCCATAAGCTTCTGTTGCTTCGTCGGTCTTGGCTTCCGTGTGGATTGCGAGACGTCCATGATAGGAGGCGGCTCCGGAGCGACCTTGGCGAGCCTGTGCAAATGCTGTCGAAGGTAGTTGGTCTCAGGTGCAAGCAAGAGATCAGCACCTTCAATCTTTCGCAAGTAGAAGCGAAGCACGCCCACTTCCTCGGTCGTAGGCTCCATCGCAGGTTCCACGTAAGGCTTGATGAACTCTCGAAATGCTTGTCCATATTCGCAAAGGCTTGCCAAAGTCTTCTCTTCCTCGGGCTGGAAGGGTAAGGTTTCGAGCTCATCCTGCCAGCCTTGCAAATCTTCGAGCTTCGGCCGCGCTGCATCGCGAGGGATTTTGACACGCCAGTCACAGATCGGGCAGGTGTACTTATCATCCTCCTTCACTTTGCCGCGTGCAATCTTGAGACACTTTCCGTGGTACCACTCGTGGCACAGCTCACACTCAATCATCATGCCGGCTTCTGGCTTGCGGCAGATGCAGAAGACATCTCTACTAGAGCTGCTTCCTTCAGTGTGAATCACTCCATCTTCAGGCGTGCCTGCTCTTGACGATGGCTCGACCGGCCCTCTAGGCTTGTCGTCGAGGTCAAAGCAAGACCTATTTCTGTTGTCGACGGCTTGCATGTGCTGGTGAAGGATATGCAAGGGTGCATTGGCTTTGCCAAACAGCTTTTTGCCACGTCGCATCCAGTCCTCGTGTCGCTTCGATTCCTTCTCGAGATCGATAGTTCCAGTCGGCTTGCTCTGCAATTCATCAAGAGCATCCATCACCTCCTTCATCTCTCGGTAGTGGGGTCGGTTGCGGAATTCGGGGTCTTTGCTTCGCTCGACCAGAGATGCTATCTTGTCTTGAATCTCGCGCTGCTTCTTCAGAATTGCGTCAACTTTCGCTAGCGTCTCGGGCGTGACAGGCAAGGTGGAGGCCTGCTTGGACAAAGCATCAAGCTGCTGGTAATGAATCTGGTCCACAGCCATGAGTTCCTGAGTCTTTTGCTCCCACAGCTCACCCTGAGCTTTGTGTGCTCGGAAGAACTCCATGTCTGGGTTTGTATCAGGAACGCCAATCTCGACACCAGAGGCAATGAACTTTTCGATATCGCTCAAAGTCTGTTCCTGCTTGTTCGTCTCGATGTTTGGACGCTTCGCCTTGGCCTCGTCGTTCCAGCGCAGGCGCCTCAGTACCTTTTCCAAGTTCTCCATTTCCGGCATGTCCACATGGAAGTCCTTACCACGATCCAGGAGCTCTTCGAAATCAGAGGTGGCCTTGGCATGAATGTTACTCAGTGCTGCATTCGCATCCTTCTGGAACTCTTCGATGTTCTGCGCCCGCTCACGAAGCGTAGCAATCTCTTGACAATCAAACCCAATTTGTTCTGCAGTAGACAGCAGGTTGTAGATGTTGGAGATCTTGCGCAACTCCTTGTCTCGCTCCTCAAGTTCCGCAGCCTTAGCACCTTTCCGCCAAGGCTTTTCGCTCTTGCGTCGATTTACTTGCTTGCGGGTGATGTAGGAAGTGGCCTCCTCGACCCACTCATTGCACCGCTCCACGAAGCGACGTAGATCAGCCAGCTGAGGCAAATCGTATTGAATCTTCTCTCCCTCAGCGAGTAGGGTTCGGAGATGCTTCAGATTGGGCCTCGCAGTGTCCTCGAGCTCCTTGTCGACCTTTGCAGCCCATGCCTCCGGAATGTTGGCTTTATCGACCACCTTCTGCACAGTTGAGGTGAGCACATCGTCAGTCATTCGATAGTAGAGAACATGCTCGCTATTTTGCCCAGAATAGCGCTCAAAGTCCATCGCATCGCAGCACTCATAGCTACCTGCATGAAGCAGACATAGCACCTTGTTCGTTTTCTTGCAGACAAACCGCGACAGATAGCAATAAGCTTTGCAGAACGTGCAGATGACCTCCTCATCCTCCGTGGAAGTGTCTATGATTTCTGCTTCCTGCTTATAACGTGGACCATTGTAGGGACTCTGTGGCTGATTGTCAGGCTCAGCTTCCGGAGGACTAATGAAGTGCTGCCGTGTGGCAAGCTCATCGTCACGCATCCGCTCTAGTGCTGGCGCCAGCCATTTCGCAGTCTTAATGCTATGATCTCGCGAAGCTGCTGTCAGTAGCATCTCGTCGTGAGAGAAACATGGCTGCTTCCGGTAGTCTCGCAAGCGCTTGACGCCTTCATCGCCAAAGGGCTCCCAGTCGTGCGGTGCAAAATTGACAGCCTCGTTGAAGTTGAAACCATGGTTGAAGCCAGCATGATACGCACGCGGAAAGGTAATGACAAACTCTCCGGCATGCTGATCGATAGCGTAAACGCGGACACCTGCCTTGCGCAACTTCTCCGGCTTCGCGAGCGTGACCAGCTGGAACAAGAGATCGGGCTGAGTCTCGAACAGTTCGGGAACCTCCTGCTTCATGGCATCTTCGAATTTGTAGGAATCTTCACCTGGAATGCCGTACCACGTTTTTGTCTCGCCGAAGTGCTGATAGTTGGCAGAGTATGTGTAATGGTCCTCATTATGCCAGCAGAATGTTGAAAAGATCATGCCGACGTACAGCCATGGGACAGTCATGCCGGATACATCTGATTTGATGTGGCGGAAGAGCGATTCTTTGTCCAGTGGCAAGATATTCAAGTTCCAGGGATCGGTCGAGTACGGATCGCGGGGATGCTTTTCAATTGTAGGGAAGCCGCTTCCGTGAGTGGTCGAATGAATGTCTGCGCCGTACTCCACCTCTGTCGTATCCGACATGTCCTCTACCAAACGCCAGAACTCGCGCTCAACATCCTCTTCTTCCAGATGATGTTTCTGTTCATTGAAAGGACTGTACTGCCGAGGCATGGTGTTGAAGTGGTGATTCTTGAACTCGTTCGCTTTTCGTTGGAAGCCCGAAAGCGAGTAGACATCACCTTCTTCGAAACCATATTCGTTGGTTCCGACCAGACATCGCGGACAATGCCATTCATGATCCGGTGGCTGCTTGAGCGGAGGCTCAAGACAGTACATGTGATAGACATTTTCGCAACTCTCGCACTGGAGCCACTTGTGCGGTTCATCGGGCCTGAGACAGTTTTCGCAAACTTCGCCAGGCCTGTAGTTGCCTCGATCGCGCGCTTCGTGGTAGCGGCCTGCGGACATTCGCGAGTGGTGCATGTTGCTACCTACGACAGTCGGAACATCTTTACGCAAGCGCTTGCTACGTCGATTCATAAGCTCTACTTCCTCGGGAGTAAGCTCTGAGTGCTGCCGCTTCAATGCTGCAACGCCGTTCGGATGCGGGGCGATGAATTGGCTGCCCATGTTCGATGGCGTTCCTTCCGTCGATCGTAAGGGTGTGCCATTATTCGAAGGCGGGGCGCCATTCATGCCGTTTACCGATGTGAATGACGGTGTTGGAGCGGGTTGTGGTGGCGGTGGGTGGGCATTGACGGGAGTAAATCCGCCAGCGTTCACTGGTGTGAAGCCACCAGTAGAAGGCGGAGGCACTTGCGGCTGCGGTGTATGCTGCGGTGTCTCTTGCCGGAAGGGAGTGAGTTGTGGTAGCTGGGGACTATGGCCATTCATCGTCGCATGCAAGGCAGCTGAGGCTTGCACGGTGGGCGCATGGTCCTGAGGCGATGCGCCGAATGGTTTCTTAGCAGGCGACGGTCCCGGCGAGGGCGTATATGGTCCACCATTCATCATCTCCAAGTGTTGCTGCACGCCAGGTTTTGCCATTCGCAAATACTCCTCGTATGGCAAGAGCCATTTCTGATATGAGTTCTTGAGCGACGTTGACAACGATGACATGATTTTGCCGCTGTATCCCAAATCCCTCCCGACCTCAGCCCATCTCTTCCCCTTGCACACCTGCTCAAATCCGCCCTTGCGCTCGACGGTCTTCTTGAGGCGATATAAATCTAGCGGTCGCTTGTCTACGCTAGGGAAGCGATTGAGGTTGTGGCCATTCTGCTTATGGAATTTGGCAAGCTGATCAAGGTAGTCGTTGTTGATTCGATTGCCGCCTTCGACGGAATTGAGCTCTTGACGTCGAGTCCGGAAGTGAAAACGCTACAACGTCACGTTAGTTGTCGTGGTCGGTCGGTGAAATGAGTTTTGACATGAATATCAAGCACATACCTCAGTGTTGATAGCAAAGGTTGGATTCCAGCTATCGGGTGGGACGACTTTGATGATGCCGTACTTGCTGCCCTCGGGTGCGATCTTACGCATATATTCCATGGGGTCGCGGAACTCCTCATCGGTGGGGCGGTAGATGGGCGCATTGGGAATGTCGAACAAGCGAGGCTTCCTAGGCCTCTCCGGTCGCATGGTCGGTTGCCCTCTGCGTTCCACCGTGGACAGATCGAGCGGCTCAGCTCGACGAGCGCTGAGTGGAATGGCATGATTGTTGCCGGATGGTGGCCCATGAAGCGTGCCGGGCGCAGACGGTGCCACCAGCTTCGCCTTCATCGACTTTCCAGACTGTGTATCGCTCGACGCTCCCGGCGTGGGTGAGGGCGGAGGGAAATGCTGCATTTGCAGGACTGCGGTGGCCGGCCCTCCGCCCGTGCTGGGAGGCACCACCATGTTGACAGATTAGAGCCGCGATGGCGGCTGATTCGTGTGTATACCAGCCAGGGGTGATTGGAATATGGATATCAGGTTCGGTGGTGGAATGTTGTAGTGTATGTGGCATGTATCGCAAGAGCCGATATCTGATACGCTGCCGTGAGTGTAGATGTACAGAGCGGCACACCGTTGCCGACCGGTAGACGAAGCACGCGATATGGCCGTCGATATCCGGCACCACTGTATCTCGATGGAGGGGCAGTTGTGGGAGTGGGTGAGGATGGAGTAATGGTGGTGGAGGTTAGCAGGTGGAAGTGGAAGTGGAAGTGGAAGTGGAAGATCTGCCTTTCTGCTCTGCCTCTGCCTCTGCCTCTGCGCTGCGTTCCTCCGCCTCGTGCCTCGCTGCGATTTGACTTTGACACTCAAAGCCTAAAGAGACAGCAGGGGCCCGTGCTCCCGTACCCCTTCACAGCGGCACTCAGAACTCCATCCCACTTTGCTTGATATCGCGGCCAAAATGCTCCAGGGACCAGATATGCAGCTTCCCACACCGACCGTGTTACTCGCAATTGCATGCAAGTGCCGCACAAGGTTCGCTGGAGATGTCGTCAATATTCCAGAGAGAGACACCTGAAGTTCACCGAGCCAAACCTTGTATGATATCCCTCCAACCCTAATCGCATCGCACATCGCTGCACTTCACCTCCGATCGTTCTGAGCTAACACGCGACACATTCGTCGAGCGTGCGTCGCGTGGCATGATGGAGAAGGGCGTATCACCGATCCCAGCTTTCTACGCGTGCTATCTGCTTCGATCAATTGCGCGCCATTCTTCAACGTACATCGGCAGCACGCCGAACCCGCCAAGACGTCTCCGACAACACAATGGCGAATCAAAGGGCGGCGCAGTGCGAACATCTAGAGATTCCCTTCGACCATGGGAGATGACATGTCTGGTCACTGGCTTTCCAAGCAAGATCGCCGCCCTGCAATTCGAGTAAGTGATGCACCAGAGAAGTCGTGTATCGACGCCCTGTTTACTCCATGCATTTCCTCCTTCCCCCCCACACCATTCGTCGTATCTTTTACTTCCTCATCTTGCTGCAGCAACTGATCAGAGCGCGAGCTAGATGGGCATGGCAAAATCCCAACATGACAAGACACATAGAAGCCTCCTCACGAATCTCCCAATCTCGAATCACAACAAGAATCTCACCCAAAACAGGCAAGACCAGAAAACGCGCCAAGCGACCTCGCCAATCCCTTTCCGGACATCTGGCCAACCTCCATCTTCTCCTGCGATCAAACAGCTTTTCAAGATGGCCTTTACGACTGACATTCTACGCCGAAGACATGCATCGCGTGTGGCAGAAAGTCTCGACGCAAACAACCGAGAAACTCCGACCAGGAATTCTAACCGGCATAGACGACCTCCCTCGAGATGATGCAAAAGTCTCCAAACCCCTAGATCCAACCATCCCACCGGAAAACATCGCTATCCAACTCCTGGACGTAGGGTACGAAACTTTGAAACCCCAACTCTCCAAAACCCAATCTCTATTCAGCAGCGACACTGTGCATAAATGTTCCATCTGCCATGGACCAACCGCAGCAGATGGAGCAGCGACTCTGATCTGTCCTCGAGAGACGTGCAGCAGTATCTCGCATCTTCACTGCCTATCGACGAAATTCCTGAACGAAGAATCTGAATCCGGCACGGGAAACTCGCAAGCTATGATTCCAACAAGTGGCCACTGCCCAACCTGCAATTCTCAAAACCTCTGGGTCGATCTGGTCAAGGAGCTGAGTTTGAGGATGCGAGGGGGAAAGGAGATGAAAGCGCTGTTCAGGCTGAAACGAGCGAAGAAAAAGACGAAGAATGCAGCAGTGGAGGAAAGTTCTGCGGATGATGAAGAAGAAGAAGACGATGATGATGATGATCCGTTGGACATGGTGCTTGATTGTGAAGAGGAGCATTGGCATGAATTGGGATCGAGCAGTGATGATGAAGATCATCGAGCTGCTGATAAGGGCTTGCGAAGCGATCCTTCTCCGGTTCATAGGAGAAAGCGGCCGAAAGAGCCGAGCACGCCGCATTCGGAACCTGTTATACAGGAGAGTGATTGGGAAGGGGTAGAGCTGTTGACTTGAGGCTTCCAAATGTATCTGCATAGCATCGAGAGAGATCGCTCCCAGTGGCAGAGTCCCCCATACGCTCACTCCTTGATCATCTCAGGCATCACATCCTCGTCAGCCTCTTTCAATTTCTCCCTTCCATCATCCAACACACGAAAAGAATTGGGATTCTTCTTCGCCTCGCCCGGTCCCTCAGACTTATACTGATACCCTCTCACCCTACATCAGAAATCATCAGCCATCATGAGTTTTTTAGCATGACCCATGTAACTATACCTAGGTCCCTGACCCGTCTTCGCCGGTAATTTGCTCTCGTACTTTCGCTCGAAAGCCTGGACGTCGTGATCGAACGTGTCATTCACGATGCTGTCTCGGATAGAAGCGAAGAAGAGGTCCATGATGTGGTGATTGTGAATTTGGAGGAGGATCCAGCCTAGCATTTCTTTTGCCGAGAGGAGATGTTGGATGTAGGCTCTGTGATGATTTGTGCAGGCGTAGCAGGAGCAAGCACGCGTCAATGGGGAAAGGTTGGTAGCGTGAGTTGCCGGCCACATGTCGATGCCTAGCGGAAGAGGATCTGCTGTCTCATCGCCATTGACAATGGACGTAGTTCGGCTGCCGAATTCGAAATCTAGCGCTATTCCAGCGTCTGTGGCTGCGCCAACGAAGGGTATTACGAGGACATCCAGACCGCGACGGACCTGGTAGAGGATGTGATGTGGTGTCTTGGGCTCCGTGAAACCTAGCCTAGGCAAGAAATCCAACTCTTTCGGAAGATCTTCTAAGGAATCCAGACTGTAGATTGATAGCCCCGAAATGTGTTGTTCCGCAAATCTTGCAGCAACCTCGTCCACGAAATACCGCTGTTTCGCGCACGTTACAGGTAGCAATGAAGCGAACAGCTTTGTTTGCGGCGGTTTGGGCATGGCATTTCGTATTGAAATGTGATTGTCCAGCCATTGTATATTCCGATCCGTAGCCTTCTCGATCCTCTTATTCCCCAAAGCTTTCCCATACGGTATGTCTCCTGAAGCGACCAGAATATCGGGCCTCAGCCTCTCTGTCTCTTCGGCATAGCTATCGGCATCAAGATACCTGAAGCCTACAGACGTGCACACAGCTACTGCAGAATTCGTATTGGAAGTCGCATCGGGTGCGACTACCGGTGCCGCTCGTCTCGCTCCAAGAATCAGTATGGGATCTTGAGGTAGCGCAATAAAGCGCCGTAATGGTGAGGATTCGCCATGGAGTGCTTGAAATTTGTATATCGGTGGAGTGGCTTGGGGTATCTTCTCAATGACTACATTTCAACGCACTGTAAGTGAGCGTGTCAGCAGATGGAGGGGTGGCTGCTTCGGACAGACTCACAATCTTCGAGTGCTACGTAGACGGCACTGATGTCGGTATCTCGGGTGAAGGTGTCCTGGGAGATATGCGGTACAACGCCACGTGCAGTGTTGGCGAGGTAATGCGGTGTTGCGACGATCCTCTTGTTCGGCAATGCGAGTCTTGCCAAGCGAGGAGCATTTTGACCGGCGCTTTTGATGATATTGAACATTTCTGGAGGCAGCTGATGCAGCTTGGCATGGCCATTGCCGTTCGAGTGGCCATTCATGTCGTTGTTGTTTGCATGTCAAAGTCGGAGGTTGTCTTCATTGACCTGGTCTTGGCAACGCAATTCAAGCAAAGTCAGAGTGACGCGCCAAGTGCTACGCGTCTTCCAGCAGGCATAGAGTGCTTTCTCTCACAACGATCTCGATCTAGATGTTAAGACCCGAAACCATAAGAAATATAGCGGCATACAGACACGCAGACACACTCTCGTCGCGGAAAAGACGTCAACATGACAGGCACAGACACAGGCACATCCTCAGAGATCCCGCGTGGCCACCTCATCGTCTTCGAAGGCCTCGATCGCTCAGGCAAATCCACCCAATGCGCCCGCTTAGCACAACATCTCCAATCTCGGGCTCATAAAGTCCACGCTCATCGCTTTCCCGACCGTACTACTTCCATAGGCCAAATGATCAACTCCTACCTCTCCGGCTCCTCCTCCCAAGAAGACCATGCCATCCATCTGCTCTTTTCGGCAAATCGATGGGAGGCGGCAGAACGCATAAAGGAACTAATCAACTCTGGCACAACGGTTGTTATCGATCGGTACTATTATTCAGGCTGTGTTTATTCAGCCGCCAAGCAGAACCCAACTATGGACCTGGCTTGGTGTAGACATATGGAAGTAGGACTGCCGAGACCCGATTTGTGCTTGTTCTTGGACATTAGCACCGAGCTTGCCGCAAAGAGAGGTGGATTTGGGACAGAGCGTTATGAAAAGCAGGAAATGCAGGATCGCGTAAGGGAATTATTCCGAGAGATGCAAACGCACGAAGACGAGAAGGAGGATATTGTGAGAATCGATGCAGGTGCATCTATGGAAGAGGTGGAGAAAATGATACAGAAGACAGTGCAAGAGAAATTGGGAAGCAAGAGTCAGCTTGGACCATTGAGGTACATTCGACCTTGGTGAATATTGAAGACCATGAGGTCTCTGCAATATTTTTTGGTCATCGGATATTACAGCACATTTTGCACTCTGCGCTTCGGCCGGTGTCTCGCGTGCCTCCGCTTGGACCTCGCAGCATAATGCCAATGAAGACTGGTCTGAACTCCGGTACGTGGCTCCGCAACATCCGCCTAGAGGTCTGCGACGCCCTCAAGATCGTCGGCATTCAGAAGTGCAACACCGGCCGCGTACAGCAGCTCATGAACCGCGTTGCGGTTATACACCGGCCAATTCGGCTGATCCCAATACCTAGCACCGATGCCCTTTTCTCTCGCGGTCTCGATCTGGCTGCTCAGGGTGGCTGCTTGTGTCGAGTTGAGAGTTCCGTTCTTTACAGCCCCGAACTGCGCCGAGAAAGCCGTGCTCGCGATTGGACTCACGTCAGCGGTGATGTTGCTAAATGTCGAACCCAAAAGAGCAAGCGGCGCATCGTAGAAGTAGTCTCTCGGTGAGACGCCTTGCACTTGGTTGAGGGGAGTATTTCCAGTGCCTTCAGGCAAGGTCAGCAACGACTTGCAAAAGTGCCTGTGGCAGTACTTGGCTCACCAATTACAGTGACAGGCCCACTCGTAACTCCCGTCCCATTATACGTCGTCAAGTATCCCGCCTCCCTCAATGGTTCCAATGCCTTCACCACATGCGGCCAAGCCTCCGTCCCATTCGTCTTCACATCGACGAAAAGATAGAGCGTCTGTCCCGAACTGGTGTCGTACACACCATTCTTTGTCATCGTAGTTCCAACAAAGCTGGAATTCGGGTTCTGTGCTTTCAGGACACTCAGAATTGGTTCAATATACAAGCGATCAAACGTCCGCTCTTTCTTCAAAGCCGAGACTTCATGGCCGACATATAACGTCTCATCGTACAACCAGACATCTGCTTCGACCGAGATGGCACCGATCGAGAGAGCGGAGTAGAAGGGAATCGGTCGCCAGTAGTCGTTATGGGAGTGTATCGGGTTCGGGAGAATGCCTTGGGTCAGGTCGGTAGGATAAGTGTATAAAGGTCCGCTTTGAGCATTTTTCGAGATGGATTGCAGGGGTTGTGAGAGCAGGATATCGGATTGCGCGTAGGTGAGAGCAGCTGTGGTCAGGAGGAAAGAGAGGATAGAGAAATGCATGCTGGGCAGGGAAATTGTAGGAGATGGATGGAAGGTGACCTCACTGGATTTGCCTACATGATCGATGTTGTATGGTTGGAAAGACGGACGAAGAGCCGCAAGAAGTCAAGTGCATCGCTCCGTTCCTTCGGGAATCGACAATGACACCACGTCGTGCTTTGGGAAGTCGCCAGTATTGCGCACTCCAATTGAAGTAGCTGAATTAAGAAGGGTACGGGTGGGTCAAAAGCTACGCCTTGGCAAGCCACTCACATGCAAAGAATTGAAGCTGACCTTTCATACCAGTCATGCCTGCGGATTTTCTTTTCTTTGCGCTTGCGCCAGTGTCCAAATCCTTCAAAATTTCGACATCCCTCTCGTATCAATGCAAAGTGCAACATCATTGCAAGCGAGCAAAATGGATCATCCGAATCGAGCCAGTCTCCTCGGCCTTCCGGCTGAGCTGCGTCTGCAGATCTACCATCACGTCTGGCCTCCGTTGACCAACCTTCCACGGGAAGCGTTAGTAGGGCATCACGAAATTTACGTCAGCCAGTTCAACTTCAAGACTCGCGCCGCGCTGCTACAAGTCAACCAGCTCATTCGCAATGAAGCTCAAGATCCATTTTATACCAACAACAGCTTTTTCGCCGTGATCAACGCAAATCGCTGCGATAAATTCCTGCGCTTTCTGCGTGCGATCGGACCCGAAAACGTTGCCGCGATCACCGATATTTTTCTCCAATTCAGAATCCCGCACAGCGCGGTGCAGATCTACGAACAAAAGAACCGTCAGTTCGAGGCCACAATCCGTCGGTTCTGGACGTCAACAGCCGAGTCAGGAATGTGTCCAAAGACGAATCTCTTGAAGCGACATGCGCGGGATTTGTGCTGCGAACTCCCCAGGCTGGAAGAGAGGTTCACGAGGGAAAATGAGCGCGCCCTCGTCGATTTCGCGAAAGCTTTGCCTGTCGAGCTCGGCCGGTATAGCATTCGAGGCAATTTACAGGAGCATAGCCATATCAAGGCTTCATGGTTTCTTCGCCGATTCGGATTTGCACACTTCAAGCTCGGTGTCTCGGAGCGTGTCGTTCGTTTGTTCGAGCAGGAGCTTGCAAAGCAGGGTTTCGACTTCTTTAGGAACTGTGAGATTCTGAGAGATGGCGAACGGGCTGCGGCTCCGGCGAATTTGAAGCTGTGGAAGGAGAAGCGTCCGTGGAGCTGGGGAGACAATAGTACGTTCATGCGTGAGTGGGAATGCAGGACAAGAAGGCTACTTGTAGAGAAGAGCGTGTACATGTACGTGGGTGAATTCGAATGTGAATTCGACGAAGACGCTGGAGCATAGGTTTGTCCCCGAGAGGACGAAATGGAGCCGAGCATAAGCAGGGAGTTTAGGCAGTTCTTGAAGTGTATGTCTGCATGGAGGGAGATGCGCTAGCTTCTTCTATATCCTCCAAAAGTCGCACGAGAGTGGCAGGATCAAACAGGACCTTCAGAATGCACACTATGACTCTCTGTAGCATCCACTTCCGACACGGCAGTCCTTACCGCATCACTACTCAATCCACTCACAGGCGGCTAGCTTCTTGGCGGACTTCTTGGCGGAGAGTAAGCCGGAGCGTGGTGCGTAGACACAGCCTGATCGGCCAGAGCCTGCATGTAGCAAGGCACGGTACCTGGTGGGACAGGTTCCCAGGTGACTGCTCCAGGACCATAGTAGCAATTCTGTGCGATGCTGAGGGTGGCAAATGCGATTACCAAGGTAGTCGGTCTTCGACAACCACATCTTGTTAGACACCGAAATGATTCATGAAACGCAATACTTTTGGCGAAGAAAAAAAAAGGCCGAGAGCAGTTTGAGCGCGTTGCGCATGCCTATGCCTAATCGCAGTACCATTCCACCGTTCCATTCTAGCCTTGAGCTCCCTCCATTGCTACGCATGCCCACGCCACCGGTCATTGCTCACTTCACTTCCACCTCCCCGCTCTCCTGCACCGCAGCATCCACCTCATCGTGCTACAGACCCAAAAATTCAGCAGTCGAGTATGCGCGCTTGCAGAACATCTGCCAAACGGTCCCTTGGAATACGCCACATGTATGAGCGCCGCCATCACCACCACCGTCGGCTGGGGCGTCGGTCGGGGGGTCGGTCGGGGGGTCAGTCGGGGGGTCAGTCGGGGGGTCAGTCAGGGTGTCAGTCGGGGGGTCAGTCGGAGGCGATCCGCCACCACTGGTTGGTGGATAGTAGTCTTGCTTATAATAACCGCAATAGGGCGGAGTGTCGTTACAACCAGGGTAAGGGTTGTCGGTAGGAGCAGGAGCAGGACCAGGAGCAGGACCCGGAGCAGGACCTTTGGGAGACTTGAAAGACGGGGCCTTGGGCGGAGCGAAGCCCTTGCCCTTGCCGCCACCGCCGCCGCCGGTTGGAGCGCCGGGGCCGCCGCCCCAACTCTTCGTAATACCCTTTGGATCTGATGTGATGGAATTCTTGAAACCCTGGACGACTGCAAAGTCGTGTGCAGTTTGCCTTCGCTCTCGATCCTGCCGCCGGCAGAGCCCAAGACTGTTGAACAACAAGAGTGATGTGGTCAGGTATACAATGATTGGCGCCATTTTGAGGTAGGAACTTCCTGATTAGCGAGCGTGAGTCGAGCTCGTATAGATCTCGGTGGAACGGGTAAGAGTCTCCCTGCGGTTCTCCTTCGTGTATTATATATAACAATTGCTGCAAGGCCGGTTAGGAGTATTCTACTCTAGGTAAGTGCACAGATATCCGGCAATTCCATGGGACGGGGGGATCCTAGGTGAGTTTGATGATTGTTTACTTTATACGGGGAAACGAAAACCCTGTTGGATACCGGCAGCCTGATACAATTGTTGGTTCGATCGTGGAGCGACGAATAAGCTGGGGAATCTCGAATCTGCTATACTGCCATAGCGTGCACTTCAGGCATAGCAATGCAGAACCACGTGCTATAAGCACTATCAAGCTCGTAGACCTAAAGGTGCGTCTATACCCCCTTTCAAGAGCCGAGGGAATATAGGGTTGCTGGACTGACCGATCGAGTGGTAGATTGTACTGTGGATATGTCGTTACAAGCATTCGACAGGCCGACTAACCAATGACTCCGCTCAATTCTAGTAACTCGGGCGCAAGACAGGCTCGAGAATCTAGAACAGCGTTCTTCGAAATCTTGTTAGGGGGTGTACTTGCATGGATCGGTAATTACTTCCTCCCAAACCGTCAATCTACCGACGAGCAAGTAGACGCTCTCTCAACGAATATGGTGAGTGAATGACTAAATGAATCACATGGTCACAGGCCGCTGCAGCATATGCCAACCGTTGGCACATGCACGCACGCCCAAACCAGCAGCCAGCATGTGAAACTCCCGAGCGCAGCCTGGCCGGTAATGGCTTGTTGCCTTGGTCGTTCTTGTGTTAGACACTTTTGCTAGTGACGTTCTTCAAACAGTGCGGCAATCGACTCTCAACTCGTGGTGTATCTTCCGCCTAATATCTCATCCTGCTACGTCAATACGTGCACAATCTACGCCTAAACGCCCAAGAAATCTGGGCGGGAGGGCGGGTTCTTGCGCGTCGTTGCAGTGGTATTTGAATGAAAGAGGGGCCGTTTCAACCGATGCAGAGACCCTTGTCATGGACCATTTCTAAGACTCCAGGCGGATAACCAACCTTTGGCATCAGAAGAGCCTCGAGAGCCTCTTCACCCAACCAGCTGTCCATTACCTAAACGAAGCCCGTGGTTAAGTCCGTAGAACTGCTGCATAAGATCTGGGAGATCTAGTTAGTCGAATCCGCTTTGCATAAGTTGGCACAGACGTGTTTTGTGTAAGAACTCCACCAGAATCCTAGTTCTGCCGACGAACCCCGCGAGGCAACGAGTTTTGATAGGGGATAAGAAAGGGTAGCTTTGTTGAGAATCCGGATGGACCAACATTGCTAGCCAGGGGCGATACGATGCTGTTTTTGGCATCGGGCATGGTCCAGCCCAGCTCGACTACGCCTGATCCTGGTAGAAGTCTTTCTGATGCTTCGACATGCATCCCGTTGGTGATCTCGTTGCTTGAGCAGCGACGCAGCGTTCGTCGGCCAGACTAGGATTGTGGTCCATTTCTCATACAAATTCTGTCGGTGCGTCCTTATGCAAAGCGGATCTGACCAGCTGCTCAGAGCTTATTCAGCAGTTCTTCAGGCTGAACCATGGAGGCAATTAATGGGACACACGTGGCAGATGCTGGATCTCGCGGCGATTCTCGCCAACGCACTGCCAGGCTTGCAGACGTGTTTCAAATTTGAAAGTTTTTGTGTGTAGTAATTTGGCGCACTGTACTCCGTGCTGGTAGGCTGGTACCGCGCTAGCTCTTTGTGTCTCTCGGCACGTTGCATGTGATCTTGAGTTTTCTAATCATGCCGAAAGAGCTCATCTCGGTCAGTCTCGAAAAGTCCGATTAGAAGAAGTGGCCAGTTCTCTCCCCAAGGCAGTGGTTCGAAGCTGAAGAGCTGATATCGAAGTACCGACGAGTAACTTGTCTCGGCTTGTTGAAAGGGGTAAGCCAAGGTGTGCGACCTATTCACTGCATTGGCTTCAGCCTACCCGGAGGCGACCGCACCCCAAGATCAGACATCTTCCCCGAGGCATCCACGGCGCGGCTGAGTCGAGGTCGGTGATTGATTGCTGTAGGCAGGCAGGCAGCAGCCAACAGCGTGGTAGTGACGATTGTGGCATATAAGAAGCGCTGAGTAGACTGAGCGTAACAATACAGTATTGCGAGGTGGGACGGCAGAACTCGGCCTCCGAGAATCGACAGCCTCAGGCACCGACGACTAGCGAACCCGCGACGACAACGATAGCGCGGCGACAGTTGCCTCCCGTCCCTTGCTACGACCGAACCGAACAAGAGGAGGACATGGAGCACAGGCAATCGCGATGGCGAAGGACTCCAGGTTACTCATGTCAGAAGCGAGTGAGGGGTCGACAAGACACCTCTTCGCCGCTGTCGGAGCTTGAGCACGTCGGCCAGTGTCGCCAGACTCAAGATGTTTAAATGAACGCCATTCTCAAACGATAGCGTTTCCCTTCTCACTTGACTTGCAGAAATGGCGACAACAAATGCTGCCGACCACGCCAATGGAAATACAGCAACACCGGAGATTCCTGTGACCAAAGCGTTGGCGCAATTCGTGGCAACGGCCAAGCCTGAACAGCTTACTCAAGAGCTCCGGACGAAGGTCAAAGAAGTCTTGATAGATTACATTGGAGTTGCCGTGGGCGGCATTTTCAATGCACATTCCACAGAACCCATCTGTAACGCCATAAAGGCCTTCCAAGGGCCTGGCATAGGAACGTGCACTGCCATCGCTGGAGGTCCGCCATGTATGCTTCCACAGTATGCAGGGCTGCTGAACGCTGCATTCGCGCATTCGCTGGACTTTGATGACACTTATGCAGAGGGAGTAAGTTTGATTCGAAATAGAGATGTCGCGCAGGAACTGAGATGTGACCGTAGACGCTCCATGCGGGCGTCACAGCACTGTCGGCGGCCATGACACAGTCAGAGCTGCTAGGGAACGAAGCTCCCATTGACGATTTCATCCTTGCGGTGTGCATTGGGTACGAGATCAATTGTCGGCTAGGTCGAGAGCTGGGCTTTGAATCGTACCACCGAGGATTCCACAACACCAGCACAGCAGGAATATTCGGTGCAGTCGGTGCGATTGCCGTGCTGAAGCATTTACCAGTGGACAAGGTAGAGATGGCATTCGGTCTTGCAGGCAGCAAGGCGGGAGGCTCGATGCAGTACCTCGATAATGGAAGCTGGAACAAGCGTTTGCATCCAGGCTTCGCGGTCCACGACGCATTCATGTGTGTCAGTCTCGCTGAAGCAGGTGTCGTGGGAGCTACTCGTATCTTTGAAGGCCAGCATGGATTTCTACAAGCCTACAGCCCGAAGGCAGACAAGGACCTTCGACGGCTGGTCAGCGGCCTTGGTTCTGAATGGATATGGCTCAACTCCAGTCTGAAGCCCTTCCCGGCGTGCAGGATGACACATACCTTTATAGAAATGGCCGGTAATATTGGCGCTACGAGAAAAGTCAGCTCTGGAGACATCAAGGCCATCAAAATCAAGCTGCCGCCAACGAACCTTTTACTTGTTGGAGACGCGACGCCGAACAAGATTCACCCCACGAACCATATCGATGCGCAATTCTCGGTCTACTTCCAAGTCGCAAACGCCCTCCTATATGGATCCAATACGGGCATCCAAGCCTACCAGAAGCTCGAAGACTCCGAGATCATGGCATTGTGCTCCAAGACGACAGTCACCACTGATCCTGCACTGACTGTCTTCGCAGGGTGGCTGCAAATTGAGTGGTGCGATGGCCATATCGACGAGGCCCAGATGCAAGATGCTCTTGGTGAAGTCCAGCATCCATTTACAAGAGACAGAGTAGATGAGAAATTTTTGTCGCTTCTCGAACCGAGCTTTGGGGTCACAAGAGCTCAGAAGGTGATATCGATGATTGACAGCTTGGAGAAGCACTCAGTGGGCGCCTTATTCAGCCTGCTCCAGTAGCTTCAGACTCGTTCATCTCTGCCTTTAGCTTTTCCCGATGAGCCCTGAACTGTGCGGGCACAATATCCGGGGCATATTCATCACTGATTTTGTGTACAAGTATTTCTGCTGCTCCTCTGCGGCGTGATATTGTCCAGGTGCCTTCTCCGGTTATTTGTTGCTTCAGAAAATCCAGAAAGGCTGCTGTGAAATTGATGCAAATGTTGCCATCCCAGCTTTGCATCCCTTGACGCTTGACGAAATTTGGTATCTGGAGTGTCTTCCATTCCTCGAGGCGTTCGAGAAGGCCATCGGCGCTGCGGAATCCAATGATGATCTTGGGAACGCCAAGCAAAAAAGATTGTGCCCAAAATCGGCACATCTTTCGTTCAAACTTCTGAGCAGACTTGACATCGCCACTGCGAAAGTTCTCGGTAGTCTTCAGCTCCACGTACGGAATGGGCTCACTCGGATCATCAGGCTTGCAGCCTTCGACAGCGTCTACTTCCCCTCCGATGACGATCGTGTGACGACCAATTCCAGTTCGTACGATGGAGCAATACTGGGCATTGTTGTTGACAATTTCGGCCTCTCGTCCTTCGATCTCGTCGCGACTGCACTCGGCCCATGGTCTTGGCAATGTAGCGAGAGTCTCGAACTTGTAGCCCCAATATTGCATTTGCTCGGGGGAGAAAGCGTTGCCTTGCTGGCGATAACTTCTGCCTTGATTGTTATTCTCAGCAGCCTTCGCCGCCTGGTTCTCTTCTATGTATATGGTGCCATCGAAGTATGTAGCGTTCATCTCAAATTCACCAAATCCTGGAATCACAAGCTTTTAGTGAAGATATCACATGCTCAGTCCCCGTTTCTACTGACTGTCAAAAGGCGCTGACAAAATCTTGGTCATCATTCCTCGCCAGGTGAGAATGTCGGCGTCCAGCTTCGATTTGTTCCGTGCTTCATATTGCTCGATCGTGTCCAGGAGGGGGTTGAGATGCAGATTCACCGCAGTGTCGTCATATTTGATGAAGCTCTCGAAACCGGTGGAAAGATCTATGTGGCGTGACTGTGGGACCTGGAGGAGAAGGGTCAGACGGCGGCGTCGAGTGTGGCTCTGCAGGCGTGATGGGTCGAGTCGAGCATTGGCAGGGAACTTACGCCTGGAGGGTTGAAGATTGGTGGGTAGTAGTATCGAAGGCTCCTGCTGTCAAGCGGGAAGGGTTTGTGCTCGTCGTCGAAGGAGAAGTCGGTCTGGCAGCAGGTCAGCACAGCGACCTACATGAATCAGGCCTGCCATTTCTGTACTTCAAATGCCCGGCCCGGCCATGAAGGACGATGACCAAGAACTTACCACTTCCCGAGGCCGCTTGATCGCAGTTCCTTGGCCGGAGAAGGGCGTCAGGTGCGGGAAGCGGAATGACTGCATACCGTAGTCTTGCTTCAATGATCATTGCATGCGGTGTTGTTGTGCACGGGCACGTGTGTGTATGCAGACGCGACATGCACAGAGCGGCGCGCCTGAATATTATTAATAATCTGCCGAGTCAGCCCGGTCTTGGCGCTCTTCCCGATCATCTTTCTTCTGCATCGCATCCTCGCCGTTTTCCTTTTTCATGCACAACATCCGCTCCGTACAACTGCAAGATGCCTCCTAGAAGCGGCATTCGACGCCCCGCCACGATTCCACCGCCCCGCCCCGCCCCGCCCCGCCCCGCCCCGCCCCGCCCCGGAATCGTGCATGACGGTTGATTGCTCTTGCGCTGTTCAGACAGGACCCTAAGTTCCTGGGCCTGTTCCTGCATGGAATCTGGCCCGCCATGCTGCACGACATATGCCTGCAGAATATGCCCTTTTTTAGCCTGAAAAGAGAAGATGGCTGCCGACTCTCTGATGAGGAGAAATGACCAACGAGACTTCGGACAATGGCAAGCCCGAACGTGTTCACATATATTTTGCTGCCTCACACTGCAACCTGATAATGCTAACGATCCAGAACCATCATCATGTTGTCCGAAAGGCTGAGAACGGCAGCAATGGCATTGCTTGCAGCTGCATCGATGCTTACGTTGGCCAGAGCAGAGAATTCGACTTACTACAACCCCGTCTTTCCAGGATGGAATTCCGATCCCACCTGCACCCATGTTGATGGCACATTTTACTGTGCCGTATCGACTTTCGTGGCATTCCCGGGCCTGCCAGTCTACGCCAGCACTGATCTGATACATTGGAAGCTGATCAGCCATGCCTGGAACCGCGAGAGCCAACTTCCCGGCATCACCAAGGAAACCCGCGATGACTCGGGTGGCATGTATGCCCCGAACTTGCGATACCATGCCGGCAAGTTTTACTTGACTTGTGCGTATTTGAGCTCAAAACTCTTGTATGGAACCACCTTCGTAAGTCCGGATCCATACAACAATTCAGCGTGGTCAGATCCGATACAATGGTCAGCTACGAGCATAGATCCAGACTTGTTCTGGGACGACGATGGCACTGTTCATTTGATTACCGCGGGCATTAGAATTGCACAGCTTGACCTGCACACCGGAGCGGTCACTGCAACGAAAGTTCTTTGGGATGGTACTGGCGGGTCGTATCCTGAAGGACCGCACGTGTACAAGAAGCACGACTGGTTCTACCTCATGATAGCAGAAGGAGGCACGGGGCTGACTCACATGGAGACCATTGCTCGCTCTCGAAACATCTCTGGGCCATATGAGGCCTATTCCAAAAATCCAATTCTTTCCAATGCCAATACTACCGAGTACTTTCAGACCGTGGGGCACGCAGATCTCTTTCAGGACTCGAACGGCAATTGGTGGGGTGTGGCATTGTCTACAAGATCTGGTCCTGACTTGAAGATATACCCGATGGGCCGTGAAGCAGTTTTGTACCCAGTCGACTGGTCTGGAGACTGGCCGATCGCTTCACAAGTCCGTGGTATCATGACTGGCTGGGAATTACCTCACTCAAACAACAAGATCTCTGGCAACAGCGCACCATTTGAAGATGACGATGACATCGACTTCGCACCTGGATCTTCCATACCTTCCCACCTGATGACCCTTCGCTACCCACCAACCACCGACAACACCTTCAAGATCTCCCCAGGCGGATCCCACAGCGAACTTGTGATCTCTCCATCCCGCACGAACTTGACAGGAATCATCAACGACAAAATTCTAGACGGCCTATCTGGAATCGCATTCTTAGCACGAAAGCAGACTCACACCCTCTTCACTTTCACCGTCGACCTGGACTACAACCCTCAGCTCGAAGGCCAAGAAGCTGGCATCACAGCATTCATCACAAGATACCAGCACCTAGACATCAGCATCCGCCCCAAAGCCAACGCAACACCCCAACGCGAACTAGTCTTCCGCATCGAAGCCTCGGGAAAACCAGACTCCCCCTACAAATCCAGCGAACAAGCTTTCCCCATCCCTTCATCCTGGCCTCAAGGTCCAATCAGACTCCAAATCCACACCGCAAACGATACGCACTACGTCTTCTCCGCCATGCCTTCAAGCAATCCTGCCGCATCGATCATCCTTGGCACAGCTTCTGCCGAGATTCTCAGCGGCGGCATTGGGAGATTCATAGGGACGTTGGTAGGTGTCTTCGCAACTTGTAATGGCGGCGCCGGATCTGGGAATGTTTGCGAGGGAAACGGCGGTGATGCGCATTTTAGTCGATGGAGGTATTCTGGTGCAGCGCAGAAAATTTCTGATCACGAGTATGTCACGAGAGGAGTTGTGCACAGTGTGCTGTAATGGGGATTTCCATCGTGACCGGATATGTAAGAGATTAGTTTTGACCGGACTGCTTCCTTTTTCGCCAGGCGGCTTATGACCATGGTGCTACGCCTAAGCCAGTGCTATGCATGAAAGTCGTGAGTAGAGAGAGAGACGTGTCAAACAGATTTTACATTGCACAACATCGCTACAATCGCTCTTCACTCAAATTTCATCCCCCATCACATTCTCATCATCATCATCACAATCCACCATCAAACGACTCCCGGCTTAATCGCATACAAGCTTAGATAGATACACATCATCTCAGCAAAGAATAGCGCTGAGCGGAAGATCCTGATACTCCCCATACTCCTTCATAAGATCCTCCTCATCCCACTCCCTCTCAGGTTCCGTGCCCGCATAATTCCCATTCCTATCTCTTGCGAAATACCTCTTATACTCGCCCCTAGGCATCTTGATCGCTTTATACCTCTCTTCTTTCTCGGCCGAATGATCGAGGCCTGGCGCCATTCGGGTTGAGAGACGGCGGAGGAAGGAGCGTGGATGGGGACTGCGATGGTTGGTCAACGATTGTAGTAGATAGATAGAGATGGGTGGTGTGAAATTTACCGACTGGGGAGATCTTCACAGCCTTCCAGCGATCCTCTGCGGAATTTGTTGGAAAGCTTGACGGTGACGATAATGACATCTTCGTCCGTGGGTCGAGCGGTGAAGTCTCGTTCGAAAACTACACCGGCTCCGTAGCCGAGTGATCGAGTCCTGACGTTCTGGATGTTGTAGACTCGTGGATTCCTATGTGCGGCGAGAGCACTGTTTCTGCGAATGGCGGAAGATGGGATCGCTGGGACGTAGGCGGGACATGCTGAGGAAGACCTTGGTGTGCTTTCGTCCGATGAGCTGGATACGCTATCGCTGCGTTTGCCTTCGTGGAGGATGAATTCGGAGGCAGTCATCTCGGCTTGGGATTGTGGTGGTTGGAGGAGAGGAGTGCTGTTGCGGCGATACGGGTTGTTGCTATTGAGACCAGTCATCGATGGTGGGAATGGCATGTACCAGAGTTGTGCCATGGCTGGCTATATATCCTTCTTCCGTTCCGTATGACGTGATTCTTTCTCAATGCATTCCGGTTCCAATGTATCAGGCAGTCGGGGTTCGACTTTTTGTGGCAATCCCGACAGCAGGAGATCCACAGGTAAGTGAATAATTCTTGATGCGAACTTCTTTGCGATGCTGCTGGATAGACGCAGGTAGCGGGATGGGGAGGGAGAGGGAGGATTGATCGACGACGCAGGTCGAGTGTGTACAACAATTACGTCGCGTGCCGTTTCTCACCTCATCATCACCTTCAAGACAGCTAGGGGCGAGAGGAGAAGATAAGCACTTCGACCTTTCAACAAGCGCTTCCGTTGATCCTTTTCACACTCGCACTCCTGACCCTCTGCCGCGGATGGTGGTGGTGGTGGTGGTGGATGGCTTTTCGTGGCTGGACGGACCGCATTATTTCGATAGAGGCGTTGGATGTTGGTCTTTGGGTGGCATGCAACAGCTCGGAACAGGTACGTAGCTCGCAGATCGTATCGGAGGAGCACTCGGATGGCAGCTGCCGAGGAGTGGGGCTGGAATATTATGTAAACAGGCCTGATCCGGCCGTGCCGCCAGCCGCCATTGCCTGGCAACACAACACATCCAGACTGAGACTTGCCGCTGAAGGTATGCCTTACAAGGCAGTGCACCGACATGCTTCGGACATTATTAATGAAGAGCATCATGGAGCTCTGACTCTCGCACGAACGCTCGTGAATACGCTGAGTCTGATTTTCTGAGATCTGCCTGACACATCTACAACTTTGACTTGGAGCCCTGTCTGTTCAGCTGTAAAATGTCAACCTTCTCCATCCCGTACGCCTTGCACATCTGCGCCGCCTTCGCATTCTGCCATTGGATCTTGTCGAGGCATGCCTTGCCTCGTTTGTTCTCATTACGCCCCATCTGCAGCATGTGCACCTCATCCGGTCCATCGACGATTCTCATTGTTCGTCCAGATGCCCACATGTTGGCAAGAGGAGTGTCTTGAGAGACAC
Organism: Pseudocercospora fijiensis CIRAD86; assembly: GCF_000340215.1. NCBI lineage: Eukaryota > Fungi > Ascomycota > Dothideomycetes > Mycosphaerellales > Mycosphaerellaceae > Pseudocercospora > Pseudocercospora fijiensis. Next base: position 2,472,494 of record NW_006921536.1, read on the forward strand.
CAGCAGCGCCATATGCCTGGATGGCATCGTCGAGCACTTGCATCAGAACTCTTGGAATGAGCACTTTCGCTTCGGCGATCTCCTTGAGGGCGAATTTCGCGTCCTTGGCATCGATCTTGCAGGCTGCTTCGAGCACCTGGAGACGTGCCGCATCGATCATGATTCGAGCATCGGCCACTCGTGAGAGCATAACGCCGTGCTCGCTAAGCTGCTTGCCGAATGGCTTCTTGGATGGGTCATTGAGGCGAGCCAGCATGTATTCCAAAGCCTTCTCGGCGGCACCGATGCTTCTCATGGCGTGGTGGATGCGACCAGGTCCGAGACGACCCTGGATGACCTCAAAACCACGCCCTTGTCCAAGAACCATGTTTTCAGCGGGTACGCGAACATTGTTGAATGTGATGTGGCCATGACCGTGTGGTGCATCGTCAAAGCCGAAGACTGACAGCATACGGTGAATGGTGATGCCTGGTGCGTCGAATGGCACAAGGATGACGGACTGCTGCTTGTATACGCTGCTGTTGTTCGGGTCGGACTTGCCCATGACGATGAATAGCTCACAGCGCTTGTCACCCGCTCCGGATGACCACCACTTCGAGCCGTTCAGCACCCATTCGTTGCCCTCCCTTCGCATCGTCAGTGCGATGTTTGTAGCATCCGATGATGCAACATCTGGCTCGGTCATGAGGAAAGCACTTCGGATCTTGCCCTCGAGAAGCGGCACGAGCCACCTGTCCTTTTGCTTCTGCGTTCCATACTTCGCAAGCACTTCCATATTTCCAGTGTCCGGAGCAGAGCAGTTGCATGCCTCGGAGGCTATACCGCTCTTGCCAAGGTACTCTGCCATAAGACCATATTCGAGATTGCTGAACCCAGCTCCCTCCTTGAAGTGGTTCGCTGGCAAGAAGAGGTTCCATAGTCCAAGCTCTCTTGCTCTCTTCTTCAGATCTTCAATCACTTGTGGATGGGCTGCGAATCGTTGCTGTACGCCTTCGCCGATCTGTTGTCTGTATACTGTGTCTGCTGGTACGCATTCCTCTTCGACGAACTTCTCGACCTGCGCCACACATTTGTCAGTCCATCGTGCTCCGGCCTCGAGCTTTCACATTACGTACCAGATCCAATGTCTTCTTCGCTCGTTCGGAGACAAAAGGTCGAGCGAGCATTGGAATTCTGTCGCTTGCGCGTGGCGTGCCAGAGCCTCCAATGGAGGTCAACAGCTCCTCGCTGGCCTCGATCTTGTATGGAACCGACATGATGCCCGTACTGTTTGCCTTCTACAGTGCTGTTGAATCAATGCCCGGGACCAGGTGAGAGACAGATGGGGAGGGCGGGCTATATGTTGAGAGTCGATGACAAGATGATAGAAAGGGAAAACGAGAAGATCGACCGAGAGGTCGTAGCAAGGTTCCTTACAGTCAAGTAATCACTGCAGCGCTGTCCGTACACGATCACTCACTGGCAAGTGAGTGGGCGGTGTTGAATGCCAGCCGAGGTCAACTCACCCGCGGCTCAGTCGGAGATCTCCAGAGTTGGCCGGGAAGCGGGTGAATATGCAATACAGTACATCCGACGGCGAAATGTTCAGGCCGCTAGAGACTGTCGAAAGTGTATCGCAGCTCGGAGTGGAAGGAACCAAACCACTTGTGGGTCCTGAAAACATCCTCGGCACACTTACACTCATATTGAGCACGAATCAGGGTCTCTCCATGGCCTGATCCCAGATGCATCATGCGCGTATGTCTGAATGTAGAAAACGAGTTCGGTGACGCAACTCCGATAATATCACAGCTACGGCTAAAGGACGGCGTGGCGGCCTAGACTTTCTCAAGCAGAACGAAATGTTGGACTGGAAACGTCGTGTATCCGTTCCTGGTTCTGACCGCCGAGAAGTATCTGGTTCTGGTTCAAAGTGCGGCTGCGAAGCTGTACAGCTCCGTCTCAACCACACCTCATAGATGCAATTGCAATTCGCCAAGTATTTACGCAGATAACATTCATGCACCAGCTGCCATCGCGGCGGCGAGTCCGCACTGCAAACGCCTCCAGCGCCAACGCTTCCTAAAACAGGACCAAGCATTATATATGTTACGCTCAAGGCTCATGCCTATTCACAAGCTCGTACTCGTTCCGTGTTCGTCTGGACCAGAACGGTATCCTCTGTCTTATTGACTGCGTCTTCCACCTAGGAACATCGGACGGCGAAAGGAAGTACCGGTTGTAGTACCACCAGCCTGCAAATAGCGCGCCACCTCCAACGATGAAGCCGATCACGGTAAGAAGGACCCAGTTGCGAGCCATCTGTGATTCTGTTAGTATTCTGCTCTGAGTAGTCCGTTGCAAGAAAGGCTCACCCAGAATATCAGCTGCACATCGTATCCGTGCCAGCTGTTGCCAAGATGGTGCGTGAAGAAGCTCCACGGATTGTTGTTGTACTCGTCTGGGAAGATGATCCGTATCCGGCCTCCATCTGCTCCATCTCCAACATTGAAGCCTTCGTCGCTGTAATGTCGCCAAATAATGCTCAAGAATAGTGGTCCGGTGCTTGCCATGACCGTGATATATGGCAGAAACCAAGTCCGGTCATAGTTCTGGAGCTCTTCGATCACGCGCTCAAAGAATGGATGATGTGGCACAGCTCCCATAGCATCGTTGCTCACACCTGTAGGCACTGTCTTGCGCACGAATGCAGGATAGCTCAGGAGTGGCTCGAGTGACCGGTTGCATCCGTCGTCCAGGTCAATGTATATTCCGCCGTAATGGTTGAGCACGAAATACCGAATGGCATCTGCTCTCTGAATGGGGAAGTGGTAGTTCTCAAAGGTTTCCAAAAACTCGGGGTATTCAGCGGCAATGAAATCCACGCTCATCTTGTCGGTCCACAGCTTGTATTCCCACTCTGGCTCTTTGTGCCTCTCTAGACAGCTTTGCTGCGCTTCTTGCCATACTTCGGGGATGCTGGTGTTGATGTATGTTTGGTGTATGATTTTGGGGATGAGTTGTGTGCGGCCATCGTCCAGTTCTGAGCCGATCGGAGGCAGTTCTTCGCGAGATATCGCATCTTCGATACCATTTATGACCAAGAGCTCAAGCAGGGTCCAGACCGAATGTACCAGGAAAGCAATGACGGCAAGATTGACGATCAGGAAAATGATTACTGCTCGTCGCATAGTGACGACTGCAAGCCAGAGCTCGAGCCAGATCTCGTGCTTAGATCTCGGCAGGCAGAGTGATGTTGACGGCCAAGCGTAAGTTTGGGGTGCAGAAAGGTAGGTAGGTAAGTAGGGAAGCGGGTTCGCATGGGGCGTGGCCTTTCGCAGCAGCTATCACGCATTCATGGCGGGTATGCGGAAGGAGAGGATGGCAACGGCGGAGGGTACGAAGAGAATTGGTGATGTCGTCGGACGGACTGCTGGAGTGAGCGGGCTGGCTGCGGATGCAGAGACGGAGGACATGGTGCGCGGCGCGGCGACACTAAATCGCAGGGGAGATTGCAACAAGGGAGGGAGGCTGAGCTCTTGGCGCCGCGCCCATCCCCATCGCTCTCGCATTTGATCTGCACATCATGTCTTCTCTGTATCAATCAAGAACCGCCCCTCGCACTCGCACTCGCACTTCTCCTTCGGCCCCCCCAACATCTTCTGTTTCCACGGCCATTATTGACGACTCAATGCCTTCCGGAGCCCTGAAAATATCCCGTCTCCACCAAGATGCATTGCCGGCGCACGATCCAGGCACGGCACGGCGTCAGCAAGATGACTCGACCGTGCAATGACATAGATCTCATGCCTCAGGCCCTACTCGCAACAGACGCCATCTCACTTGCAGCATGCAGCATGCAGCATATTCTAGACTCGACTGCATCTGCTCCACAGTCTCCGTTGCCAGGCTGCGCCCACGATCATCGAAGCATTCATCTTCCCAGACCACCCACGACCGACGCTCACGGCAATCCTGCTATACGTACACGATGCGCTGTTGTCGCCCGAATCCAGTGCCGATCATTGCAAAAGCTCTCAAGACTATAATCCAGAAGTACCTGATGACTCGGGTCGGCAGTTCAGTTCCATTGTCATTGAGGAGACGGTGCAAGGATTGAATACGTGGTACGACAACTAGGCCTTCCGCGTCAGAGAAGCGGTTTCACCGTGCGACTCTTCCCGATGATGTGAGAGAAAATGCTCTCCAGCTTCTTAATATTATTGATCAAGTGCCGAGAGGGAATACGACCTCGCTTTTCAGGATCAGTTCTCGCAAGCTGGACCAATCCAGCACCGCCCGATATGCCAAGGACAGAAACATGGCCTAGAAGAGCAAGACGAAAATGTGCCTCCCGCAAAGCGTCCAGCTCAATTTATCAACTTGTCGGACTCGCCGTGATATGACAGGTACTGATTGCGAATTCACAGAACGCTGCTGTCACTCTTTGAGCATGGCATCGCGAATGATGTCCTGTTTTGGCAGTGGGCCACGATTGTGGTTTCACTTCTCTTGTCGAATTCTAAATGAAAAGAGCTGCACAGCTCAGAAGCTGTATAGCTGTATGGATTAGTGGGCACCGCCTCTTTTTCGTGTCGCCCTCAAATTCACGTTCCCCACTCGAATCGGCAGGCGTTGCATATACTGTACCGTTATTCGTACGTTGTCGGCGTTCGTCGGCAAAAGTAGGACTTGGGTGGATTCCTTACAACTTCTGCAAAACGGATTCGACCAACCAGATCTCCCAGATCTTATACAGCAGTTCGGCGGCTTAACCACGGCCTTCGTTTAGGGGATGTGGGCATGTGGTTCCCGAAACTCTCGGCACCGGATTTGCCCACGATCCGACAGCTCTGGCCTACTTAATAAACAAGAAATATCGAGCAGATGCCGTCTGCTGCTCAATTTACCACCTGATCTGTTCATTATCATGCCCAGTTTCGAGATCCAGCACTCTGTGCTCGCAAACTTGTCTGCGAAGCAAATATTGGCTTTAACGTCCATTCTGCTGGGCATTACAATCGCGTACCAATTCGTGTATGCTCTCCTGCTTTCCCCCGTGAAAGATGTACCTGGACCATTTCTGGCAAGATTTACTAGATTATGGGAGCTTCGACAAATGCTTCGTGGTGAATTCCACGAGACAATTGTCAAACTACACAAACAGCATGGTCAGAGACTTGCACGGTCTTGAAGAGCATCATGCCAACATTTAAACAGGTCCTATCGTGCGGATCTCGCCGAATCTATACAGCCTCAACTCGCCAGCAGACCAAAAGAAAATATATAATCTTCGAGCAGACTTGTCGAAAACGCCTTATTACGACGCTGTAAGCCAGATAATCCAATGTCTTGCTCAAATACTGACAAGGACATCTAGGGAGGCCATCCCCAACGCCCCAATCTCTTTAGCACACAAGATGCATCTTTACATGCCGACCGGAAGAAACCTGTCGCGAACTTATATTCCATGTCCTCCATGGTTCACTACGAGGATGCAGTTGATCGAATGATCAAAATTTGTTTAAGGAAGTTTGCTGGGTTTGCTGAGAAGAGGAAGAAGGTCTTTGTTCCGAAATTCATGCAGGCTTATGCCTTTGATGTGATTGGGGAGATCACGATAAATCAGAATTTTGGGATGATGGAGACTGAGGCGGATGTTGATGGTATGATGGAGTTGGTGCACGCTAGTAAGTGACCAAAGCCCTCGTTCGACTCTCGGCATGTGGCCATGTCTGAATCTAACGATACCATCTCTTTTGGATCGACTCTCGGAAGACTTGCTAACCCATCGGCCCTCAAAGGCATCAGATACCTAGGCACAGTCGGCATCTTCCCGGAATTCCACAGCTGGATTTTCCGCATAGTCAGCTTCCTCCGCCTTCGCCACGCCGGAGGCCTGATCGAAAAGATTGCCAGCGACACCATAAGGAAGTTCCGCCACCCCGATCGAATGATAGAGAAAGAAGATCCCAACTCAGACCCCTTTATCTCCAAACTCCTACGGCTCGAAGCAGCTGGCAAAGCCGACTCGTCCCACCTCATGGATGCCATCGCAAGCAATATTGCAGCCGGTAGCGACACGACTGCAATCACCCTCAGCGCAGCGTTGTACTACTTGTACAGAACACCACGGGCGCTTGCCGCTTTGCGAAAGGAAATTGATGAGATGCAGAAGGCCGGCAAGATTTCTGATCCGGTCTCGTTCAAGGAGGCGCAGGACATGCCGTATTTACAGGCTGTTATTCTGGAGACTTTGAGGTTGCATCCCGCGGTGGGATATGTGCTGCCACGGAAGGTTCCTGCCGGTGGTATGGAGCTTGCTGGAAGGCATTTACCTGGGGGTGTAAGTTGTCCTTATGTGCTGTCAAAACCCCCTTACTAATTTAGAGTAGACTTGCGTTGGCGTGAGCGCATGGGCTCTGCATCGGAATCCGGAGGCATATGGTGATGACGCGAGTGAATTTCGTCCCGAGCGTTTCCTTGTTAGTGAAGACAGCAGTTCGAAGAATCGAACTGCTTCTCTTGCTAGCTCTTTTGCGGTATGTATACATTTTCCATTTGCAGCAAGGAAACTTTTTAAAGTCCCTGCTAATTCTTTCCTTCGCTAGTTTGGCGGCGGAACGAGATCTTGCATTGGGAAGAATATTTCGCTGCTGGAAATGACCAAGGCGGTGCCGCAGATTGTGCGAAAGTTCGATCTAGTCTTCGAGAGCGATGAGCCGTGGGAACTCTTTTCGACTTGGTTCGTGTGGCAGAAATATCACTGCTATATCGAGCCGAGAAAGGGTTGAGGTTGCTTGCTGTGGATAGTCCCGAATAGGCGATGCCAAAAGTTTTCGATTTGATCGCATCAGGAAACAGGGAAATTGAGATGAATTCGAACGATTTCGCAGGCATACAATCATCTTATGCAAATGCCAGACTCGGCAATCCCAGTCATTCTGTGTTCAACTCATGGCTGGTCATGATTTCGAGGCATAGCGCAATGACAGCCGGCGCGTGAAAGTTGAAGTGAGGTCAAGCAGTCTTGGCAAGGCCGGAGCGAGACCGGCACCGGGATGACGTCCAGCAACATTTCTAAGCATCAATCTCGAGCTTTTCTTTGATATTTCTAGCCCGTCTTCTGCTGAATAGAATCCGCAAAGATGTCGCTGAAAGACATCAAGCATATCGTGCTTGTGCTATCCGGGAAAGGCGGCGTCGGGAAGTCCAGCGTCACCACCCAACTCGCACTCTCCCTCTCCTTACAAGGCCATTCTGTCGGCGTGCTCGATATCGATCTCACAGGGCCCTCGATCCCACGATTCCTTGGCATAGAACGATCGCGCATCACTTCGGCTGAAGGCGGATGGTTACCGGTGCCAGTGCATGCAGCAAGAAGCGCGCGTCAAGAGCAGACAAAGGGAGAGGCGCACGGCAGCAGTCAGGCCTTGGGCAAGCTCGGCGCCATGTCGCTGGGCTTTATATTGCCAAATAGAGGCGATGCAGTCATCTGGAAGGGCCCGAAGAAGACAGGCATGATCCGGCAATTCCTGTCTACCGTGCTTTGGGGCGAGCTGGACTATCTGCTTATCGACACACCGCCGGGCACGAGCGACGAGCACATCGCTCTCGTCGAAGAATTGCTGAAGAATGCTACGCCAGAACAGCTGCCTGGCGCCGTTATCGTGACTACTCCACAGGCGATCAGTGTCAGCGATGTCAAGAAAGAGATCAACTTCTGCAAAAAGGTCGGCGTGCATGTTCTCGGCGTTGTGGAAAACATGGCAGGTTTCGTATGCCCTAACTGCTCCGAATGCACGAACATCTTCTCGAAAGGCGGAGGACAAGCGATGGCACAAGAGTTCGAAGTCCCGTTCCTCGGCAGCGTGCCTATCGATCCAATGTTCATTCGGCTTATCGAAGAAGGCAAACGCCCCAACTATCCCGAAGGCACTGTCATTGAGGGCCAAGACATGTCGAATGGAGATGACGAAAGTACTGAAGGATTGCTTGTTGATAAGTATACTGCTTGCTCTCTACACCCGCTCTTCGCCTCTATCACCAAAGACTTGACCGACAAGATCGAACGATGAAAAATCAAAACCCACTGCGGGTAACTCTCAGAATTCCCTTCAAACACCATGCTCGCCCATATCCATGCCATCCTGAGGCCGTTCAGTGGTGCCAGCCGTCGCTTTGTACAAATCTCGAGACAGAGTCCGGCCCGGTCGTGTTGCTTTCTCCAAAATGTGGTTGTCGCATCAAAGCGAAGAACAAGAAGTATAATCGTGTATTTCAGAACGAAGACGGGTGTCGCTAGGGAGATCATATGCATACGCCAAGAGCGTTGAGCACACAAGCCGTCCTGGTCGTGGCCGTGGTAGCTGTGGAAGGCATTGTTGAGGTCGAGGAAGTGATAACGCGGCTCGAGGTGCAGGAGATGAAGCCGCGGGATGAGCTGCAGTAGGAGATGGTCGTAGTAGAATCAACTGTGGTGACTGGCAGCACTGTTGTGAACTGGGAAGCCTTGGTCGTCGTCAAGGTATAGAGGGAGGTCGGCTGAGCTTGGCAATTGACAGTCCCAGCGATGGTAACGCAGACAGGAGGTAGCGAGACCGCCGAGGAGATGGCTGGCAGAGAGGCGCTGAGACTGACGTCCACGCCAACTCCGACAGACGCAGAAGCAGAGACGCCCACTCCTGGCAGCCCAATACTGGTCGTAGGTAGGACAGCAGGAACCGAAGGCGACAAGCTCGGTAGAGGCGAGACCGTAACAGTGGGCAAACCAGAAATTATGTTCGTCAAACTCAATCCCGGACTTGTCGTAGGTGCCGCACTGTTGATGTAAGAGACCGGTCTCGAGCTGACAATGGTCGGCACACCACTAGCCGTGTTCGTGCTCGTAACCGTATTGCCATTCGAATCCACAATCACAACCCTCTTTCCAACCATCACCACCGTATCCGGTTGCCCAGCTCCTTGGATCGCCGGTCCAAGATTCGCAATGAAAATGCACTGCCCTCCTTCCGCAGAAGCAGCAATACACCCCGTCAACCTCGAGCACCGATTACTGCATTCAATCGTCGGCGGCACCCCAGCCGGCACTATTCCCACAAGCTGCCTCGCAGCAACAAGATTCTCCGCCTCCACCAACTCCCTCGCCTCATCCCGTACATCTCTCCTCCCCGTCGGCGCCGTCGCCAATTCCGTCGCATTCGGAAACCCAACATCACACATAATCTGATAATTCGCGCCAAACGAATCCACATAAAACGCACCGTTCGCACCGGGACAACTCAAATCCACGGGCGCCGCTCCCTGGAACAAAGGATTCGGCATTCCAGGTCCGGTCGCGGATTTGTAGAAGCAGGTGTAGATATTCGGTTGGTAGGCGACTCCGACGCAGTCGGGGGTGGAGGCGCAGCCGTCCATGCATTCTTGGAGGTTGGGTCTCAAGGCGTTGGAGAGGTCGTAGCCTTGGAAGTGCACGGCGCATTGGATGTTGAAGGCTTGGCCCGAGGGGGCGACGTAGTTGAGGGCTTGGTCGCCGGGACAGCCGATTACGGGGGCGGCTGTTGCGGTGGGGATTAGGGTGGTGGGTGGCATGCTGGTTGATGTGGAGGGGAGGCTGAGGTTTGGTGATGGGACTGATATGCTTGGTGATGGGACTGATATGCTTGGTGATGGGACTGATATGCTTGGTGATGGGACTGATATGCTTGGTGATGGGACTGATATGCTTGGTGATGGAATGCTGGCTGAACTTGGTGGGATGCTCAACGAAGGCGTGGTGCCTGGCAGAATTCCTGTCAATGTTGGTAAATCGATGCCAATCGTCGGCAGACCCGGAAGATCAATGGTGGGGATCGAGGTAGGAAGCACCGTTGGGATGAGGTTTGTTAGGTCGGAGATGGGGATGACAGTTGCTCCAGGTGGAAGGAGTGTAGTGAGACCTAGCACGAGTTCGGTCAGATCTGAGACCGGAATGGCTGTTGGGAGCCCTCCGAGTAAAGACGAGAGATCTGGGATGATGTTCGTGACTCCGCCGAGTGGGTTTGTCGTTGGGGTTGGAAGTCCTCCGAGGAGTGACGATAGGCCAGGGAGTAGATTCGTCAGGGGATTGTCAGTTGGTGCTGGAAGAACTGTGGTCAGTCCTCCGATAACTGTAGTCAATCCAGGAATGAGGTTGGTGAGCGGATTGTTGGTAGGTGTGGGAATCTCGCCGAGAAGGGACGAGAGACCTGGCACCAGATTCGTGAGAGGGTTTTCTGTAGGAGTTGGAAGAAGTGTTGATAGTCCTCCTAGTGCCGATGTCAAGTCTGGAACCACTAAAGCAGAGGTGAAGTCTCCCACGAGACTGCTGATTGGTAGTGTTGGAAGTGGTGCCAAGCTGATGGAGAGAGATGGGATAGAAAGCGTCGGCAGAGCGGTAGGCAAGACTTCAGAGAGTTGAGACGGAATAGCCACCACAATGCTGGACAAACTATCCGGCTGAGCGATGGGAAGCAGTCCTCCCACGATGTAGCTAACTAGCCTGGCGGCAGACACGTAGCCTCGAGCAGGGACGAAGCTTTGTGCGATGCTGTTTTGCAAGTAGCAGGTGCCGTTGCCTTCGCCGTCTGCTGCACCTGTGTAGTAGAAACCTGTGCAGAAGTTGGCCCCGCCTAGAATGCTCGATTGATCGCAATGAGCGAAGCAGTCGTTGAAGGAGTTCTCAGCTACATGCTCGGAGTAAGTGTTTCCAGAAGTTGCTCCGTTGCAGTTGATCACATATGGCAGACCATTCTCAACTATGACTTGACCATTGTCTTCTGGGCATGAGTAAGATACCGGTGTCTGGGTTGGCAGGACAGATGTCGGCACCACAGCACTGACAAGGGAGGCAAGATCTGCGAGCGAAACGGTTGCGGACGGCAGGAGACTTGTGATAGGAAGATCCGTAGGCGGCACTTCGCCGAGCAGACTGGTCACACCAGGTACCAAGTTCGTGAGCTGTGAAAGAGGGATATCTGTAGGTAGACCGCCGAGGAGACTCGAGACTGCTGGCACAAGGTTGGTGATTGGTAGGTCCGTAGGCAGTGCAGTCGGCAGTCCCGAGGGCAAGACTCCTCCCAGGAGACTTGTGACACCAGGCACGATCTGAGTAAGTTGACTCAATGGAATGTTCGTAGGCAGAGAACCGACGCCCGAGAGCAAGCTGGAGATCCCTGGAACAAGCTGAGTCAAGACGCTGAGTGGAATGTCTGAAGGTAAGGCTGTTGGCAGCAATGTTGTGACCGGCAAGCTCAGCGGCGGCACAGTCAGCGATGGAACCAGATTCGTCGGCAAAGATCCAAGCACGCTAGTAAGTCCCGGAACAATATTGGTCAGATCGCTGAGCGGGATGTTGGTAGGAAGTGTGCCCACATTCGAAAGCAGACTTGACAGTCCTGGAACCAGTTGCGTCAAGACGCTCAGAGGAATGTCAGAGGGCAAGGCTGTCGGCAACAGCGTTGTGATCTGCAATCCTGAAGAAGGCAAAGAGAGCGAAGGTGCATTGGTCGGCAGAGAAATGCTAGGTACCGAGAGGCTCGGTATGGAGATGGTCGGTAAGGCTAAGCTCGGGGTTGCAATAGAAGGTATGCCGGTGATCTGTGGTGCACCGATTGATGTCGGCAAGCTTAATGCTGGGGAAGGAATGGATACGCTCGGCAAGCCGAGAGATGTCGACAGTGTCAATGGAGGAAGACTGGTTATCGGCAAGCCGAGAGCTGTGAGACTGGCGAAGATGCCTGTATAGTCGGGAGGAAACTCGTAATGAGTGACCGTCACCGAACAGGCAGCTCCACCAAAGTATCAGCAGTGTTCAGACCAGTGCATCTGTGATGGAACTTACAGCCACCAACGCCAACGCCAACGCCCGCGCTGACTGCCACGCCCAGGTCCACGCTAAGCGAAGGCAGTAGCTGTGCATGGCTGGATCCAAGGGAGAGGAGCAAGAGTCCGAGGTACTGTGTGTAAGTCGATTGGCCGAGTGCCGATGGCCAATGTTGTCTTGGTGCTCCCGAGAACATGGTGTCTGAGATTCCGAACAACGAGCCGCTCCCTGGCAACGATGAGAACTCAGAGCCGTGCCGTGTAGTTGCGGTGGTGATGTGCTGGCTTGCGTTTCCATCGCGACGCAGGCATTATGAACGCGATCGTGTTAAATTTGTTTGTGTCGAGAACAGAGGTTGGCATGAGGTTGGCGAAACAAACAAGCCGCTGAGATGCCTAATCAGCCGTCGCAATGGGACGAGATGGGCACGGCAGCTCATCTTTCGAGCGATTGAGGACCGTGCAGCAGGAAGACAGGAGGTCATGCGATATTGGCTGGAGGGAGGCAGACCATCGTCGGTGCCATTGGGAGATTGAGAGGCGGCAACTACCACCTCTAACGCCACCAGAACATGCTGAAGAGGTCAGGAGATTGCATCGAGCCGAATGTCGGCAAATCGATCCTGCTTGGGCTCTTCGAGATCCACAACTGGAGTCGGTGAATCCCCGAGGTATGAGCACAGACGTGTCTACAAACCAAAAATGGCGTCTTACTCAATATTGGAGGAATGTGAGACAGTTTTTGCAGCATCGTATGTGTGGGTTGTTAGCTGACCATGTATGCCGGCAGCCTTTGCCCACCAGTATAATCTTGCTCCAATGCCGCCAACAGATGCGTAACGAGCGAGCCTTGGACGCGTGTGACCCACTCTCGCGCTCAGCGTGCGGCAGACTTTTGATACATTGTCAACCATCGTCTCGTGCATCGTTCCGTCGCCAGGTGAAGTCGGTTTCGCGCGGCATGCCGGTCACGATCCGAAAATAGAGCCAAGCATCTGCATTCCTTCCTTCAGCCTAACCGCTTGCATCTCCAACCGCACTGGAATGTGCCACGGCAGCACCGAATCGTTGTAGGTGATCGGACCGTATCCTACCGGAGGCGACGAATGTGAGACCGACTTGCATCGGCATGCCCGAGTCACCTCTGTAATCTCATGTTTAGTGTGTGTTGCGGTTGTGCGTTTTCACGCGTCCCAGCGTGTCCCCTCGCCACTCTTTCTTCTGTCATCAACAGTGGCTGGATGATGACTTTAGAAGGGCGTCAAAGCCCGTACGATCCTACTTCTTTCTGCTTCAAAGATTCGTCCTGTTTCTTGCTGTGAGAAAAGCGACCTCCCTGATTGATAGGGTCCCCAGAAACGTGGTTGCAACCTTGTCTGCTTTTCTACGACATGATATTGTATTCCAAATCTTCTGGCAATTGCTCTTGGCATGAAAGTTGAGGCTTTGTGCCTGCGAAAGGCTCATATATCGACTGAGTACCGCCCTTCGATGATGCCAAAGCCTTGCTGCGGCGGCACAACAGTCGCCGTCCAAATGCAAAAAGAAAAAGATTGCATGATTCGCTCCGTGAAGGATTTGAACCTCCGTCTTCGGCGCCAGTCGCATTGCGTGCGAGTGCGTAGACGAGCCGAACTGTCACGTGTCAGCATACCACCGGAGCATGCCGCCATGCTTTTGTAATGCTTACATCCTTGACCACTAAGCTGCTATTAGCAAGACACGACCGAACATACTAAACGACTTTGCTAAACAAACCTGGACGAACAGAGCATGTGGGTGTGCGTCGATCCTGAGTGGTAGAAGCCTGGCCTTTTGGCCATTATATGTCTTCAATTGCTGGCATGCAAGGATTACCTGCCATCCGGAAACACCAAGCGCCGCTCTTCTTGGATGTTTTGGTATCTCATTGCTCGAGAATATGAACAGTCTCCAGGAGTTTCATCGTCCGTTGGGCTCTCTACCACGATCCTCCTCCGAAATCGTCGCAAGGTCGCCTGGTTTTAATGAGTTGTTCCTGTATATCCAAAACTGGATAAAGACAGCAAAATCAAGGAACAATGTGCCAAGACTTCCGATCAGCCAGCTCAAATTCACCAGGATATAACGAGCATAGATGGCGGGCGCCTCGCCTGGCTTGCAGCTGGATTCTTGCCAATGTCCGTGCGTGTGATGACTGCAGATCGGCTCAAAAGCGAGGATTGAGCAGACATATGTGAGGTTCCCGATGCATGCAAAGAGGAAGAATAGAGCGTTGAGACCATCAGTGGACTTGCGTCGGTAGTTGAGGAGAAGCTGTGGCACTCGGCTGCCGAGATACAGAACCGCGCAGATGTAGCCGAAGATCTGGCCCCACAAACTGAACTGCAGCGCGTCTTCCTGTTCCTCTGCCGGGTATTCAGGACGCTTATTCTCTGGCGTTGAAGGAGTGAGATAGTATCCCGCGACACCTGCAAGGACGACAAGGAGAATGGCCGTGCTGTTGAATAGAATGGCCTGTGTCCAAGTTCGGGGTGGTTGGTGGGGCTTCAATGCCTCTGTGTCTGTCGCGTCCTTTGGCTGAGAATGAATGGGCACAGCTGGCGACATGTGAGCGGCATCCAGACTCATGAGGCGCTCCCGGAATGTCGACGGGGACCTGGTGCGGTTTTCGATATCCGCAGAATTGGGTGCACGTTGATTGGGTTCGGCGTGAGCATTGGCGTGTCCATTGCTGATCAACGGAGATCTTTCGGTGGGATCGTCGCTTTCGGAGGCTGCATTTTTTATGATTACGGGGTTCGGATCTCGCAGATGGAAGCCTTGATAGTAGAAGTATTGCGCCAACAGCACGACATCGGCTAAGGTGTAGTAGACTGCGAGCACTATCATCGTAGCCAGGACGCCTTGAAGGACAGCACCCAGGATGTTGAAGACGTCGCCTGCGAGCCAAATGATGATGAATTCTGTGCACGAGTGAGTCGAAGATCTACCCTGCTAGCCACTGTGTGAGACATGAGGGGATTCAGATGGCATACGCACCGACACTGAGCCCTTCCGCGCTAGATTTTCGGAAGTTTTCGATGATCTGAGGGGAGAAGACGACGACCCAGCATGCGATACTGATTGATCCGCATATTCCCGAAATGGCTTCGATGTCGACGCCGTAGCTGCCGCTCGGGGGAAACATTGTCGGCCACGCGTGCTATACCACGTCGCCAGCCGCAGGGTTTGGACGCGTTAGGGACGGAGGAGCCGACTGTGAAGGTGTTTACGCGTCCAGCCAAGCACTTCTCGAGGGCAATGGCAATGGCAATGGCAATGGCAAGAATTGATGCTGAGAAGCCATCCCATCACCGCGGCGAGGCGAGGCGAGGCGAGTGGAGAATTTCGTACTTTAGTCATAGCCATGCACGGTCGTGGTTTGAGGCTCAAACAAGCTTTTTCATCCCAGAAATGCAAGGCCTGTGTCGATCCAGTACAGCCCGAGACTTACATCAGACTCCGAATATCACCATGTCGCTCTCCTCGCACGATAGTCTCCTCGCAATTGGGCAGACCTCGGCCTGCTCGAAGGAATTTCCAGGAAAGCCGGTCTTCCAAGCCACGATTTCGCTGTCGCCCTAACCATCTCGATGTCCTGCGCAACGTTTAACGTTACTACCAACACGCGCCAGCGCACCGGCATCGACGTCAAGTGAAGAATTTGGATCTCATCCACCATTGTGGAGGAAATAGCTTGGAAGCAAGTGAATGAAAGGATACCAAGTTCGAAATAATGATGGCATTTAGCGCTTTTGCGCGGAAGCTGGCATAACCAGCTCGCTCTCTGTTGGCTGCGTTGTGTCGGACCCGACGAACCACATCACCAATCTCTGTTTAACACCATAATTCACCCGCCCAATCAAGGCCATCCTGATTCTGGCCCATGCCATTCTTTCCCAAACGCTATCAATGCCAGAGACAAGGGAACGCTCGCTAAAATCTTCCATGGAATCAAATGTCCAAACCAGTACCGCAGTATCTGGGGAGCACAGGCTGCCTAGGACGAGGTCGAGCTGACGGAGTCTACACTCGACTCTGGCGACAGCGTCGACACCGATGCATTCGTCGATCGTCTTCGCGAAGAGGCTGTCGCCATCTCAAATTGTTGCTTGGTGTGTTGATGCATCACTCTGGAAGGGCCTGTCAGCTTCGAATATCGATGCTGGTAGCAACTGGCAACGGACTTTTGATATGAGTTGCGAGCATTCTCTGGATTGCTCAGGTCGAATTGCTGGGCAAAGTGCTCTTCGGCACCCATGGGCACGATGTAGCCATTTGACGCGTTGCTGTATTGTGTTTGGGCAGACATTGTGACAAGAAAAGGTTGTAGACTGGGGTTCGTTGATATGGACAGTGTTGGTAAGTCTTCGGGACAGGGTTTGGCCGCTTGAGAGATGTCTAAAAGTGCGAACAGCTCTCAAATAGAGGCCCAGAAGGCAAGTGGTTCACAGGTTACTATATTGACAAGGGAGGCACGATAGTACAGCGAAAGATAGCGGAGACCCTGCGTCAGCGTCCCAGACGGATCTGCAGCGAATGATGCCGTGGTGATGAGGCTGGCACATTTCGAGCTTCAAGCGATTCCTTAGCGCGTCAACGCCAGAGCCGCGACCAGCTGAGGCCCGCGCCCGCGCCCGCACGCACAACCAACCAACCAGCTTTTCGGGGCGTGACGAAGCCACCAAGCACGACCGCCGTCTTTGCAGCAGAAGCGATTCGCTGATTGGCTCGATGCACCGTCAGACGGCCTGTCCCTTTCATCGATCGTTTTGAGCGTGCCGTTCGGGCTTCTTTGGCGCAGATCGCACTAGCCAGAATGGCAGAATGACGCACTAACCCCAACTTTTGGACCCTGAATATTGCCATGCGGCTCAATCAATTTTTGGTGGTGGCGCTCGGAAGGAGGTATGACAGCATCGCATCGCCTACTCCATCAATTGTTGTTCTCTCCTGACGTTTCTCTGACGGCACAGTATCACCATCGCGGTTTGGTCAGCAATAGAAGATGGAGCACAGGCAGTCGAGCCAATGTGAGAAGCACTATGCGCAGTTCAGAAGTTCGAAGGGTCTACTGGCGCTTGGAATAGCTACAGCACATGTCGTGTATTGGAGTCCTTCCGAATGGTTGCTAACAATTTAGAATACAGGTGCTTCCGACCAACAATGATCTCAGAGCTCCACTTTGGACGGTGTCCACTGACGGGAGTTCGGTTGACACTGTCACACCAGCAACCGCTTGCGGACAGCATTGTACCTTGCTCCCACACAACTGCGCGCCACAGCATTTGCCACGTGACGTCTTTTTGCCCTCCTTCTTGAGGTCAGCTTCCCGTGTCCACTAAAGTGACGTTCTTGTACAAGGTCGTCATTGCTCACCAGTCAAGCAAATATTGAGAGCAGTGCAGGTCCATCGTGGACTAATGGGGAGCTTGATGGAGAGATGGAATGTCAACAGAGATGGCATGACATCCTTCTGGTCCGTCAAGTCTTGGGCACGACTGAAAGCCCTTTCCGCCAGGCCCTTGAATATCTGGACTGGACAATGAGCGAGGACGCTCGGCGTGATTGAACAAGCGAGCAGGCCCTCTTTTCGACATTTTCCAACCAATGTTTCCATTCACGCAGGACATCCCAACGAAAACAATGCCTCCCATGCCACGTTTCAAGGTCCGCGATAGTCGGATGCGAGTGTTCGTCAGAGGCTCACGATGAGCAGGTCGACGCTGGGCTAGACAGGGGGCCAGATTGCGCGACCAAGCACTGTCTAGCAATGGCTCGCCGTTCTTTGCTCGGTCAGTGTAGCCAAGGATTGCACGCAGAACTCCTCGACTGGGCTCCTGTCATCTGAGCGTCACTGATACAGCTGTAGCACAGCGCTGACGCCAAACCCCCCTCGATGTTCGCAGGTGGGCAGAGGGACCTTGTAAGGGATGCTGCATGTTGTCTGCCGCTAAGTGCAGGGCCGCAGCGGAGCTCCATCGGAACATCGAAGATGTTGTGGAGGTCGTCCGGCGTGCGCTGAAGATGAACGCATCAATCCACATACAATCTGGATGTCGTTCTCCTGGCGTCATCGTTCTCCTCGGCCTCGATGATATGAGAACTGTCTCTCGGTGACGTTTCTGTGCTGCTATAGATCGTGTTGGTGAAGCAATCAGACCTGCACTTTGTACCTGGTAGGTGATCGTCGCGATGACGGTGGCCTATGTCACGGCACTTCTGACTTCAGGCCGTGACGAAGTAAAGTGTCTAACGACATTTCTGCTTGAGGATAGTATTTGCACTCATGCCTTCAGCTCTTCCCTTCTACCGAGATCTCCCAACGTTCGAAGTGGTATGTACTGGGTGTGGGAGACGATGAGCAGATATGTCCTTTGTTAATTCCGTTTGAATAATTTCCCGCATTTGTGAGACTGGAAATCCATCGACTTATCTCCCACACAGGAGCATTGCCCGTCAAACCTCGTCAGCATTTTCAACTCATTGTGGTGACCTCTGTGCAAGCCCTACAGCTTGTTTCGACAACTTTGGTATCATCGTCGTCGTTACCATAACCCTAAGGTAACCCTAGAGATCCGAAGCATGTGACGAAGCATGTTTAGGCTGCAGCCGCAATTTTCGGCTGCAACTGCCAAGGAAAGGGCTCCGCAGAGTGGATAATCGAGCGAGGACAATGGAACCCGACCACCGCCGAGACTTCACCTGCAAAAGCTCGACAACATGAGCAACACCGCCGCCATAACACCTAGCAGACACCCTCTGCTTCCACAGAAAGACCATGGATAAGCTGACGGACAAGATCGCGGCCTTGCCGCCGGGCGCAAACTACTGCTCCCTCGAATTCTTCCCGCCGAAAACCCAGCAAGGCTTTTCCAACCTCAATGCCCGTCTATCACGAATGGCGCACAGCTTGCGCCCACTCTTTGTCAATGTGACATGGGGCGCCGGCGGGAGCACGTCTGCGAAGTCTCTGGCGCTGGCGGAGCTCACGCAAAGAGAACTGGGCTTGACCACGTGCCTTCATTTGACATGTACGAATATGTCTCGCAAGCTCATCGACGAAGCGCTAGCGCAAGCCAAGGTTTTGGGGATCAGGAATATTCTAGCTTTGCGTGGCGATCCGCCTAGAAGTGAAGAGTACAGGGACGACAATGACGCAGACGCTGCAGAGGATGATAGCAACAAGGACTTCACGTGGGCTGTAGACCTGGTGCGGTACATTCGCAAGCAGTACGGTGACTACTTCTGCGTTGGTGTTGCAGGATATCCAGAAGGTCATTCAGATCAGTCACATCCACAACACCAATCGGTCGAGCACGATCTGCCGTATCTCGTTGAGAAGACCAAAGCAGGAGCAGACTTCATCATGACACAGCTCTTCTATGATGTCGATGCATACGAGAAATACGAGAATACTTTGCGGGAGCATGAGTCTGGAGTATTCAAGACCATTCCAATCATCCCTGGCTTGATGCCAGTTCAAAGCTACCAGATCCTGCGCAGAACTGCGAAATTGAGCCACGCCGCGATACCTAGCGATGTGTCTGCGAGATTTGAAGCAGTCAAGCGTGACGATGAGGCAGTCAAGAAGGTGGGCGTAGATGTTATCAGTGAGATCGTGGAGAAGATGAAGGGCATTGGCAATCTGCCGCGGGCGCGAGGATTTCACTTCTACACTCTCAATCTCGAAAAGGTGGTTGCGCAGATTCTGGAGCGCTGCAATCTCATACCGCCCAGCACACCTGAAGTGATCTCTCATGGATCCTCTGGAGATGACCATGCTGTTGCGGTCGAAGAAAGTGACGACTTCGTGCTAGTCGAGAATGCAAAGAAGAGGGATCATCGGCGCAAGTCGTCCATGGTCAACTCACAACCTCGCAATCGCATCATTGTCTCACATACGCGCGCATCAAGCACGAGTAGCAACCGTGCGTCAAGTACGTCGGCTTTTGAAGCTCGAGATGACGAAGCCGGCGTACCCAAGGAGAAGATCAACAGCCGCGCGAACACTCTCGCCATTTCCGAAGGCGAGGGTGCTCTTGGTCGAGAGGCGACTTGGGATGACTTCCCGAACGGACGCTGGGGAGACGCCAGATCACCGGCTTATGGTCAGATCGATGGTTATGGTGTCAGTCTTCACGTCAGCGCACCAGATGCGAAGCGGTTATGGGGTGAGCCTATGAAGCCAGAGGATGTCTCGATGAGCTTCAGGCGACACCTCGAAGGAGAAATTGACTCAATGCCGTGGTCCGAGGAGAGTTTGCAACCAGAGACACTTACAATCAAGAACGAGCTGCTTCAGCTTATCAACAAGGGCTGGTGGACTGTCGCATCACAGCCCGCAGTGAATGGAGTCCGATCGACAGACCCAGTATTCGGCTGGGGTCCCAAGAATGGCTTTGTCTTCCAAAAGCCATTTGTGGAGTTCTTCATTCCAGCCGCAGAATGGAAGAAGCTTCAGTTCAAACTTGAAGAACACCCCCAGATCACTTTCTTCGCCGGTAATGCGCAAGGTGACTTCGTGAGCTCGGACGAGGACAGTGTCAATCCTGTCACATGGGGTACGTTCACCGGCAAAGAGATCATTACACCCACTATAATTGAGGCTGTATCATTCAAGGCTTGGTGCGAAGAGGCGTTCGGCATTTGGGCAGAGTGGCAGAGAATTTACAAGCCTGGATCGGAGAGCAGCAAACTTTTGGAGCGCATTAGAAAGGACTATTGGCTGGTCAGCGTTATTCATCATGGCTTCCTGGAGAAGGGCGCATTGTGGAACGATTTGCTTGAGGGATGAGAGGTGACGAGCATGGGAAACGACAAATGCATAGCGATGGAGTAGGACTTGTTGCTCGTGTTTCATGCTCATAGCGGGACTGAGGTCATCATACATGATCGCGACGCACAGTTGGTTGAAGCTGACAACCAACACTTTAGATCTTCCGGCATTGCTGCTACCCTTTGCTTTTGTGGAACACCTCGAACACTCCAAGTAAGGATCGAAATCATCAAGATAAGCCATGCGTAGCGCTACCTCTTCAAACGGATTAACGCCGCATTATAACATGTCAACCCATGACAGCCGAGATGCAATGAGCTCGATATGATCTGCGTTGCACGCCAGTTGCATTTTTTTAGGGTCCTATGTTCGTGGCATTACGCGCTGCCGATTCCTCATGCAGACAGTCGAGAAGTGTCTGCACTTCTCAAGTTTCAGCCTTGCTCGCGGCAAAATACGAGCGCCCACGCGCGGCGAATCCTGCCTTCAAGGCATATATAGAGATCAGAGGACAAGTCCAGTATCAAGAGATCAAACGCGTCTATCCATCGCAGAGTGAAGCTCGCTCTCGAATCTTTCACCATATCAATTTCACCACACAAGCACAGTCATGAGTTCCGCCCGTACATCTAAGCCTTCCTCCTACTCAACACCAAATTCCGAAGACAACAAGAAGAAATTTCTTTCGACCGTTATCCAAGCTCTATCACGGTACCAGCGACATTCCCACCACTAACTTCCACCTTCTCCCCCTTTCCACCACCCTCAAACCTGACTCTGACTTCCAAAACCTCTTCCGGAAACAGCGTCACATAATTATCCTCCCAAAACACAGGACCAATCTCCCGCCCTGCATCATCCACAAGGGTCAATCGAATGAAAAAAGCAGGGAAACGGCTCCGGTTTCGTAAAGTCACAGTATACGCATTCTCCGAAGTACCACTCCCGTTCACCGCATTCGCATAAGTCACCAAACTCGCAGTCGGCATTTTCCAAAGCGCGGAATAATCCACGTACTTGTTGACCGGGGTGTAGTACCAAGTCGAAGCGTCCCAATCCAGCTCGTCGAGACCAGATGTGAGCCAGTAGACATTTCGACTGAGACTTTTACTACCCGAGTCTTCAAGCGTGAGGCGGAGAAATGCTACATCTTGAATTTTCTCGATTCCCGAGACTTTTCCAATGGATTTGCTGGTGTTCGGGGTCGTTTGGATTCGGAAGGCTGTTTTCGAGATCGTTTTCCCGGCCGGATCGATGAGTTCGGATTGTACTGTTCGATCGCCTGTCGGATTCTGGGAGCGATTGATGAGGTAGATTTCTTTCTTCGTGTAATCGTAAGCTATGTGTTCGGTTCTGCTTCCGACTTTTGTGCCGAAGTATGAGCCGGCTGGATGGAGGTAGTAGTCGAATTGGTCTAGATGACAGGTCAGCTTGTTCCAAAGCACGAAGGAGAATCGTGGCTTACTCCAATGTAGACTTGGCCAAGCATTGTTCAACATCCAGTAGATCGCTCCAGTTGCTGGCCTTTCGTTTTCCCAATAAGCCGCATAACCCTCGAATTGAGATTTTGTCGCTTCGTAGTCCATCATTTGTGCTTTGAGGAGGTAGTCATCCAGATTCTTGGGGGCGCCGTAGCGGGACCAGAGAGCAGTGTTGTAGATTGAACGATTATGAAATTGTGAGTCTGATGTGGACATGTGGTAAAGGCCTTTGTTGGGATGTTGCCATAGATCGTCCATGTCAGCTTTGGATAAGAACTTCTGTAGGCTACCTTTCTCTGGTGTGCCGACTCCTGCTCCTAGCTCTGAGCCGAAGCCAAAAGCTGCGCCGAGTTGATCGTTGTACCACTATTTCGATGTCAGCGGGTATCTCAGAGTCAGGAGCGTGAACGTGCATAGTTTGGAGGGACCCAGTCATATGGTCCATCCATCTTCAGGCCAGAAGGGCCAAGAACCTCGGGATATCCACGTTTCGCAGCCGAAGCAATGATTGGATTCTGCCAGCCCCAATCTTTCAATGCTTTGACGTAGATAGCAGCAGCTTTGTCGTTTGGCCAGTAGTCGCTCCCAACTAGATATGCAAGCATGCTCGGGTGACTCTGTAGCATCGCAGCCTCATGTCTCATCGAAGTGTTCGCAGTCTGATAATCGTTCGAGTTCCAAGGAACCGCAACTCCCGCAACGTCATCGTTGTAGCTCCACGCTTCCCATTTATCGCAGCATTCCCACCCAGCCATGATCATGAGACCCATGCGGTCAGCAACGTCGTAGAGCTCTGGCTGTTCCATTTTGCCTTCGAGGCGGATTGTGTTCATGCCCATATCGAGAACATACCGTGCTTGAGTCGTGAAACGTTCCAGATCCCATCTCAAGAAGATGTCAGGAGCATAGCCGCCACCAAGGACCTGGAACGGCATACCATTGACTTCAAAGATTGTGTCGTTGTGCTCGTTGACGTGCGAGGAGACATGTCTGATGCCAAACATGCGGTTCTCAGATCTGTCAGAGATGGCATTGTTGACGTGAGCCGTGACTTGTGCTTTGTATAGTGGTTGCTCACCCCACTGCTTGGGCCACCAAATCTGCGGACTCTGAAGTGATGTAGTTAGGATGACCGTTTTTGCATCACCACTCGCCAGACTAAATGGCTGCGAAAGCTGGATAGAATCCTTGCCAGGACTTGTGATGACTCCGGTTAAAGTACCGGAGACTTGCTTGCTTTCCAGATTCTGCAGATCTGTCTTGATCGTGATCTTGACGCTCTTTACACCAGGTTTGTTGAAGTCCGTCAATATTCGTGGAGGCTGCAGTGCAACGGGACCAGTCTGTTTAATATAAACCTCTCGCCAGACACCAGTGCCATTATCAGGAGGATACGGATTCCAATCAACGAAACCAAGCGCGAAGTCTTTGTTGTAGTCTGCAGGATAAGTTTTGATCACTAGCGCGTTCGAGGTGTTGACCAGCTTCGTGACGTCGTACGTCTTCCCGCCATAAGCTCCAGCTTGGACCACTTTGTCCGCAATCTGTTTGCCATTGAGCCAGATATCTGCTTTGGAAGTGATGCCATTGGTCTGCAGGAAGAAATGCTTGCCCGTATCTGGCCTGAGTGTGAACTCGTTCCGGTAAAGCCAGGGCACAGTATATGGCTTAGGAGACACTTTGCTCTCCAAATCATCCGAGAAGAAGAGATCGGTGGTGTTATAGAGGCCTGCCTGCACCAGCCCGCCCATGATAGTTCCCTTCGAGCCGATTTTATGCCATGACGAGGAGTCGAATCCTGGTCTCGAGCTATCGCTGAGAGCCTCGCTTACTTGAGCTGTTGACTGGAGTGCCCATCCTGGAATTGCTGCTGAAATGCCTGACCCATCGACAAGTGGTTGAGCGCCTGGTGCAATGTTTGCTCCCGCCAAGCCCCAGAATGCGAGGTTCAAGAAGTAATTCATGTGGCCCCGACTCACTGTGCACTTCAGCAAAGAGGCAGAGCAGAAAAGACCGATCACATTGAAGTCAATAGGCACCTTTAGCAGAAGGTTTCAAATGGCAGTTGCGCACCGTGCACGCGGCAGTGGCACGCACTAGCGCCTCAACATATGAATAAACTCCGTGCAGTTATCCGTGCGTAAAGGATTAAGTGAATAAAAGCACAGGTAACTGCACGAGCTCGTGTAGTTAACCGTATACGCTTATATAATCGCAAATACGCTAATTAGCCCCTACGCTAGGCCGTTAGTAGTTAAGTAAAGGAGTGTGCTAAGCGCTTAGCGTAGTAGCTTAAACCCTGCTCTCGGCTTCTATTAAATTCCTCTACCGCTAGTATAGTACCTATTATATACGAGCTACTATATACCCCCTACCCGTATATATAATAGCAGAGAGTTTAGCAAGAGGTATATAAAGGTCGCCGGACGGCTACTAAGGGTTATATAGGTCTAGTAGCCTATATGCAATTACTCTAAGAGCCGTTATAGGAGGAGTTACGGAGATCTCGGAAGAGAGCGATATAATTAGAACTAGGTCTATACCTCGAGAGAGGTATATATTTAGGCTTCCGAGAATACGTAGAGCATCCGGAAGCTTAGATTTGTTAGCAAATACCTCCTATTTAAAGCTTCTTAGCATTATAGCCGTTCCTATTACCCTAAGACCTACCCTACTACCTATTACCGTACTTCTCGACCTAAACTATAGCTTCTCGCGGAGCGATCTATACCCTCGCTTAGGTCCTTCCTTCTATACGCTACTAGCTATAGTCCGCGACTATTATAGTTAACCTACGCTATATAGTCTAACTATATTACTCGATAGTCTAATAACCTATCGCTTAGTAGCTAATTAGGTCTACGAAGTAAATATACTAATCGTTTCTACGCTAGTCGAAGAGCCTATCCGGTAGCCTATCTAGTAGCCTGTCTAGTAGCCTGTCTAGCTGCCTGCTTCTACGCCTGTTTCTACGCTAATATCTACGCTAATTAAGGAGCCTATTTCTACGCTAAATAGCACTCTAATTAATAGTTAGACCGATAGTTAAACTTTAGTTAATATAGGTCCTTCTTAAGACGACCTTATTGCCGCTACTATTACTAAAGAATATAGCAATACTCGACTTAATAGTAATAGCTATATCTCGGCGGCTAGTAAGCTTACCCTTGCTAAGGTTAGCGCTACTATAGCCTATAAGCGAGTAACTAGCAAAGTACGTAACTAGAATACTAGCTTTAAGTCTATTATTACTGCTACTTAGCTAACTAATAAGCCTCTTATTAGCGATCTAGTAAGGGCTTATTATACTATAGTTAAGCGCCGAGTAGTTACGAGAAGGCCTCTTAACGGAGCTTCCGGAGTTGTCGTAGTAGAGACCCTTTAAGATTAGCTTCTCGATAAGGCTACGGAGATACTGTTTCGACTAGATAAAGTGTAGCGCGAGAAGGTATTAAATGCGAAGGAATTGAAGGCATTTAATAGTCCTACCGAGAATATACGTAATACTATACTATCGACACTCTCTTAGCGTAGCAATAGTAGTTAGGCTCCGGCTCTAGTAGTAACGGCTCTAGTAGCGGCTCTAGTAGTATTAAATCTAGCTATTCTAATAACGCCTATTTAACGAGTAGAAGTTATCGACTTATCGACGCTATCTACGGTCGATAGTAATACTACTTAGCTTACTAAGCGTCGTCGTTTAGACTTCGAGTCTAAACGGCTCTAGCGTAGATTATAGGTATAAGGAGCTATACTAAAAGAGATACTGTCGCCTATGTTTAATACGCTAAGAATACTAGCTAAGGGCCGTAGCTTAAGACGTAGAATTAGCTCGCTATTAGAGTCTTTAAGTGTCTCTATTATTAGCGCCGTTAGCGAGGCGCCGAGTATACTAAGTCCTACTAGCCGTACGAGAGATACAAGCGACTTATCCGCTGCAATAAGCGCCGTAGTAAGAGACGTTAAGCTAAAGATAGTACGTTAAATTAATGCTATCTAGTCTAGTATCTAGGCCCTATAAGTAACGATAACCGCTTCGTTGCTATTAAGACCCTTATCTTTATTATAAATAGAGCTTCCTTCTAACGATATTATAGACAGTTAAGCGGACTTACTAGACTACGATAACGATAGCGACGGCTTCGTAGACCTTAATACTATCGATAAGGATATATTCTCGTAGATAATTTAATCTCTTAGGGTTAGGGTTAGGGTTAGGGTTAGGGTTAGGGTAAGGGTAAGGGTTAAGCTTAGGGTATTGCAATTATCGTATTCTTGTTGTCGAGAATGTTGTAATTACTTAGTCGATATCTTCTTTTATAAGTGCCTATTCGAAATCGTAGCTTCGTTCGGTACGAGAGCGCTAAGACCCTCTATATCTAGTAAAATCGTAAAGTTAGAGCTCGAACGGCGAACCCGTATCGACGGCTCTAAGAGACTCGTAAAATAGGGTAGGTATTATAGTATATAGCTCGAAGTAATACGGAAAGCCGAGATTTCATCGCTTAGTAAGCGGGCTTCGACCTTCTACGACTCGCTATATAATAACGTATTACTCGTTTTCGCTCGTTTTTAGATAATAAGACGCGCCGTATACTAAAGAATATAGCGTACGTAAGAATATATAAAATTAGTAATACTATTATTATATTTAAAGTCGCAAAGTATCTCGTATAATATACTATACGCTAGTACGGATATACCCGCGTCTACTACTTTTCTATATCTTCTATCTCTATCTCCTAATTTAATCTTCTCTCGTTATATTAACAACCTTAATCTCGTCCGTCTTATAGTCCGGTATAACCGTCTAACTATATCTAAACGAAGCGCCGCTATCGAATACCTCGTCGCCTACTTAAAAGCCCGCTCCGAAGTGCCGACTATAGCGTAGAAGGTCGTCGTCGCTAGTTAGAGCTATAGGCATTATAGGTAGGGATAGTAGATTAGCGAGATATTCGCGCGTACTTAGAGGCTTTACCTTATATAGTCGACTAATCTTATTCTCGCTATAATAACAAGTAAGGCAATTAGTAAGTAATATAGTAACGATATATATCGCTCCGACTAGTATTAACTCGACTCGGAGCCTATAGAAGTACTTTATTAACTCGAAGTTGTTAATAACCTCTACGAAGCCCTATTCGACTAACTAGCGGATAGTACTTATCTCCTTTATAGCCGTAGCCTCGTCGGTATTACGAAACTCGCTATTTATAGTCTTCTAGCTTCCTATAACCCTATCGGCGATATTATATACTTAATTACTATATAAGAATACCCGCTCTTCGAATAGTCGATATAGCTATCTAAGCGGCTCGAAATATAACTTCTAGACCTTATTAAATCCACTCTCTAGTATTAACGTTATATCGCCGTAGGAGCTAGGTGCTAGGCTATATAGCAATATTATACTATCCGGAAGGACAATGCCTTAATATTTAAGCCTATAGAAGTGCTTATATCTATTATAGAACGGCCGCTAGTTATAGGTCGGTCTATAGCACTTCCGTAGGGTACTATCGATATATTCGAAGACGTACTCTATATCGATTAATCTAGCAACTATAATAGCTATTCGCCGTAGGTAGGCTTTACTTAATCGATTAAAGTCCTATACTAATCGCTCCTTCTAACGTCTTACTATTTAAGTATAGGCGGCATTAAATATAAGAGATACCTAACCCTTACTACGACTAAATATCTAACATAGGTTACGCTAATAACCTAGATTACTAAGCCGTCTATAAACGATATATAGCACTATTGCTAGATTGCAACGTATGCGCTACGGCAACTTAATAGACCTAATATCTAGCAATTTAGTTAACTCGATTACTTGTTGCTTACTAAAGCGGAAGTCGCCCTCGAAATTAGCCTTAGGGTATATCTCTAGTAACTATTGCTTATCTCTTAGATACTCGCGTAGCAACTTATATAGCCTATTACTACAAGCCTATCTATACTAGTATTTACGCTCGCTCTTACCCTCTCGGCGAATAGCTAGATCTAGTAGATTATCGACCTCGGAAGCTAATACTGCCGTAGTCGTTGCTAATATTCTACTATAGATAGCGATTATATCCTTATTAAGTTTACTATTAGTTAAGAAGCCGTCTAAGTCGTATTCTGCTATAGTATACCGTTGTAATAGACATCTAACTACACTACTAATTATAGTAAGGTCTAAGACCCCGGGCGCTTCTTAGCACCTCCGTTGCTTACTAAGCAATTATTCCGTAGACGCTACTAAACCCTTAGCTAAACCTCAATTTAACCGTTATAATAGTTATTCACTTGCCGCCGCTAGAACGGCGCTATTCGCGGCTTCTTACATATGCTAAGCGGCTGGAAACCTTGTGCTAAAGGTGCCTAATAGAAGACATTGAGGATAGTTTGAGTGCCAGACACCAAAGCTGCACGCCTGATCCGCCAATGTCACGGTTGCATCTTCCCCGTTCGGGCAAGACGAACCTTGAAAGCGCCACTTGCAGCAGCCAAGCTCCCAGATGACATTCCACGGCCTGCTCGGCGTAGGGCAGGCCAAAAGATGTCAGATTGCACCGTGCTAATGTCGCGATATGGCTTGGCATCTGCTTGTCAGAGAGCTTACGGAGCTGGATAAGAACCTCGCAGTTCTATTTCCGTGGCAATTTTTGTCTCCATCAACTCGCCTTCCAAAAGCCTCCCTTGTGCCAGTCGATTGATCGATTTCCCCGGAGTAAAATGCACAGCTTCTTTGTATCGAGGTGGTCCTCCTTGCTGCCTAGAGATGTGGATGGCAGCATTTCGATCGCAGCGCGCGGTCCCATCCCAATAACATTCATTGCGCATGAGCAATGTCACTGAAACTGTCAAGGATCATCGGCGTAGAAGGCTTCCCAATCGATCTGGACTAGCTTGCCGTAGTTTGTCTGAAAGGCCTGTCATTTCAATGTCAGTTTACCCTCGCAGGTATGTGTGTCTCGCTGCTCGCTGGCTAATGTACCCGAAACTGCAGGTTAGCAATTGCATAGATATTGACTCTTCACAACATCCACTGCAGCATGCGATGCCAAAACAGCAGCCCCGTCAGATTTCTTGAGTCTCGTGAAAATGTCGCAAGGCATGTCTTGAGCCCCTGGCTTCGTGTACGGCGAGAGGAGATTCGGCATCTCGTCCAAGTAGAAAACTGTACAAATCTGTTGAGTGAGGCTATTGTAGCATAGCAGAGCATGCCGACTGCACCAGTGCTCTGCATTGTAACTCCTGTTGTTGCTTCAACCTGCGCCAGCCTCTCCCCCACCAGCCGCCTGTGGCATTCCCATCTATATTGACACACCCTTCTTCATCATCTTGCGCCCACCTTACGCAGACTCTGGGTACATAGCCTCCTTGAGGTTAATGCCGAGCTCTTCCCGGATGCCAGACAGTTCTTGAAGGTACTCATCGTACTGGCCCTTGTTCTCCACTTTCGCCTTGATGCCTGGTGTATATGTTAGCCTGAAGCGTTTCTCCCCCGCTACCTGTGATAGACCATACCCTCAAATATTCTCACAGCGGTCGGGAAGTCGTTGACTCGCCTCGCGGCACGGAGAGCGGCAGCAATGACGGATGGGGAGGGCACGAGGTCGTAGGCAAATGCATTGTTTAGGTTTCGCTGCAATTCGAAGACATCCTGGACACCGTCGAACTCCTTCTCGTACCTGCATCAGAGTCGCGTGTTAGCAGGCAATCGTGTGATCGGCGTGAATGAGGCAGTTTGAGGCCATTCTGGCTCATTCTGGCTCCCGCAAGGCATTGGCGACCGGGGGAGCTCGTGGGTGGGGGCATCGCACCTGGCAGTGAACTCCTCAAAGCTTTCTTCATGCGTATCGTGGCCTGAGAGTCTTCTGCTGGCGGTCGAGAAAGCAGAGGTTGCCGGCTTGAACTGGGTCTGCGAGAGCTGGACAGCGCGCATCGGCCGCGCACAGCGCAGCGTATTGCTCATTCGGCTCGCACGAGCGATGTGAGCAAACACGGCGGAGGACATTGTGGGTGTGGAGCGGAGAATTGGGATCGGTGGTGCTGGTGGTGACGATGAATTGCTGCGCTGTGGAGTGTCCTCCGATGCTATCGAGCTTTGCAGGAGAAGCACGCCAAGACTCAATACGCTGCGTCTGCCGCGGTAGAGCCGGGTGATGACCACGCCGTCGATGCTTTTGACCGGCGAACAGGTGAGACGTCTCCTGATACCAAAATACGAGATTCGGATGATTTGCCCAGGCCTGGACGACCGCGGCCTGCCATATTTCGACCTCAATGCTTCTCCAGCTCTTTGCTCAGCTTTTCCCCGGCCAATCATAAATGACATCACTCGCGCGACAGCGACATCTTCTTGCTGCACTGCCATTGACGATTCACGATGCGCTGCTGTTCGTTGATCTGGCCCACGAACGTTATGGACAAGAGAGTGGTGTCAGAGATGGTGGAACCACTCTTGATCACCACCAAGGCTGCTGGCCTTGCGAAGTAACCGATTACTAGGGTGGGTAATGAACGAGCATGTACATCACCAATCGCTTGCCACCTCGCTATCCTGAAGTCGTGCCCGATCCAGCGGAAGATCCACTACCTACAGCATTCGCGCCACCCTGATCAGGCACATTCGGCCCAGTATACGTACAAGCCGCGGCAGCGGCCCCAGCACTGCCAGCAGAACTACCTCCACCAGGACCATTGTTGACCCCAATCCCAGCCGAACCTCCCACGCAATTGCCAAGAACAGCGTTATTGATGGCTATGCGTACTCGTGATCATTCAGTAACACATGAAGCCATCCTATATGAGGACGCCTCATTGCTTTCAGACGCGGACTGGTCACTGCATGCATTCGCAGGATATATCAACACATGCATATGCAGCTGAAGTTCTTCAGCTTCACGACAGGCGCGATTGACATCGACCAAAGACCTTTCTGAAGACCGTCGTTCGTACATGTGAAATTGATGATGAAGCTCCGTAGAAATCTGTGAGGGTGGTTTGGCTAAGAAGTCGAAGCTCATTCGACCTTTGAGATGGAACCTTGGAAGTTCTTCAAGCTTTCTCGTGAACTTGTTCTTGCAAAGTTCAGGCATTTGTTTAACTTCGTTTTCACTGCTCGGATTAGGAGCATATTTTTTGACGACTTCTTTGAGCGATCATTGCGATCAAACCCGACGGATGAAGCCCAAAATGTTGCTATGCACTCGAAGTCCGAATCGAGTGTTGTGAAAATGCTTGGCATTGTATACACCCGAACTCGTTGCAAGTCGAGTATAGGACATGAAACGTAGAGCTGATACTCTGGATCAATGCTATCCGATAGTTGGTTGTATGCTCCTCATGTTAGCCGTCAAGAACAATATAATCCTCGAAACTCGACCAGATGCGGAAATGTCCGTGCACTATGGCATGCACCTCGACCCGCAAGCAATTTCGGCTTTCATGTGAGTCATATTCAAAGAACAAGCACTCTTTTAAACGCTTCACTGTTGTTCACTTCTCATCCAATAAGCACACGAGCTTCGTGGCGCAGCGGAAGCGCGTGAGTTGCTCTTCCTAGAAAGCATCATATATACCTTCCAAATTCTAACATCCTCTTAGGCCGGGCTCATAACCCGGAGGACCTCGGATCGAAACCGAGCGAAGCTACTACCTTTTTGGTCTTTTAACGGTCTTCGAAAGTATCATGATTTTTTGCGTGTGACCAACCAGCTGTATCATGCTTCCATCCCAAGACGTTGGTCGTCGAGCGCATGCCGAATATCCTCCTTGGTCATTCATGGAGATAGGCTCGAGCACGATTCCGTATTGCAGGTTCTGACTTTTGCATGTTCAACAATGAGTTGAAGCTTGGAATAATGATAGCTCCACTCAACATGCTTCAGATGAAGACTGGGGCAAGATCCAGCCTGGGGCATTAATCATCGAAATCTCCATCGCCCAGTCTTCTACATTCGATCTTCGTTGCCAGAGTACCCCATGCTCTTCCGCCACCAGTGAAGGACGCCGGTGGTTTCCATACGGATAGCCATGTCTTTGACCGAATCGATCTCCTCCAGAACTCCGTTAGGTAGAGGTGTCTTCTTAGCGTCGGATTCTCGAACGACTTCAGCTGGACGAGCCACAAGCTGAAAGTCCTTATATCGAAGCCTCTGGAGAGTAGGCATCAGCTAGGAACCAGACTGGGAAATTCCGTCGGCTGACTGCTTACCTGTGCTGACGCCACCCAGCTTTCCACTCCGTCCTTCAAGCCTTCGACATACATGATTCCAGGCGCGCCACCGCTCCGCAAGAGAGCGTAGACATTGTCATTGGCAGCTGCTTGTCTGAGCTTTGAGACCTTCTTGCGAGATGTTATGTGGTGCGTCCGGATCAGAGCATTCCAGCTTCGTCCCGCTGCGGACATTCACTCCGCCCAATTCACAATTCAATATTGAAGTTTGTGATGAAACATGTGGAGTTGGTCGGTCCTGGAGCAGGCGTTGAGGCAGACCTTGGCCAGAAAACCTCATGGTTCGGTTCCTCGGCAAGCGCCATAATTGTTAGTTCTGCAACGGTCTTGACTCCTCGCACGACAGCAATGCTGTTCTGTACTACAACAAAGCCATAGCACGCATGGACATGATTCATCTCCATACCGACAAGAGGTGCCGACAAATCATGATTCCATTTGAAACCCCGTGCTGACTGATGATTCTGACTGATCGCTACGATACCTTCAGCTTCCCCAAAGACGATCGACAAGCAGCTGCAAGAAGCAAACTCAGACGATCCAAGGAGCAGCAGGGCCCGAACTCAGGATTTTACGGCCTACCCAAATGGTCCATCGCTACGACACACGTCAAGCGAGCTTATATCAGACGCTTCCTTCGGCTCATCTAGCACGCTCTTCAGACGCGTCGACAGCCTATGAACTGCAAAGATGGAGGATCTCTGTGTGGTACAGTATATGCACTGTAGCGGATCCCGTCAGCTGAACTCTGAAACTCAAGATGGCGGCATGCACCGGGCGGATTTAAGATGTAGGATGAGAATATATATACGCGTCGACGGTAGGTGCATGCTTCTCCTACCATATTGCACCTGTCTCCCTCTCTCTCGTCTCATAGTACATCATGGGCTTCCCAATCCCAGCCGAGAAGATCGAATACCGCCACTACATCGACGGTGCCTTCGCCGAATCGTCAGATGGGGGCAAGTTCGAGCTCAAGTCTCCGTACAACCATCAAAAGATCACAGACATCTGCGAAGCCTCGGTAGAAGATACAAACCGTGCTGTTGCCGCTGCGAAAGCTGCGTTTCCAGCATGGTCGGCGAAAAGTCCAGCAGAGCGTGGTGCTTTGCTGAAAGCATTGGCTGCCAAGGTCAGAGCTGCGGGCACAGAGCTGGCTCAGCTAAATGCTATGGACATGGGTAGACCAGTCAGTCAGTCCTGTTGGACGGAAGAAGATTCACTATGGTGCTGATCAGCTTCAGGTCGCCTCATACTTTGATGCTCATTTCGCATCTACGTTGTTCGAGCATTATGCCGAGTCAGGATATGAAGCCAAAGGCACGACAAGCTTGAACACGCCTGGCTTCATTAACATGACCTTCAGGTAGACTGCCCTGTCTCAGAGCTGATTGTTAGCTTCTAAAACGTGAACAGACAACCCATCGGCCCAGTCGCAGCTATCATTCCTTGGAACGTCCCGGTCATATCTTTTGCCATGAAGGTGGGCCCAGCAGTTGCCACCGGATGCACAATAGTGCTCAAAAGTTCAGAGAAGGCGCCACTTACCGTGCGTATCACGATCAAAGGTTATCAAAGCTCTTGACTGAGACAGTACTAGGCTGCACGCATTGCTCAATTTGTGCATGAAGTTGGCTTCCCACCAGGCGTCATCAACGTCTTGTCCGGCCACGGCACGCCTTCTGGCGCGACGCTTGCATCTCATATGGACATTCGCATGGTCAACTTTACAGGCTCAACATTCACCGGCCGCAAGATCCAAGCCATGGCTGCATCTTCCAACCTCAAGAAAGTCGTGCTCGAGCTTGGCGGGAAATCGCCCGCAATCATTTTCCCAGATGCCGACATCACGAAAGCGGTGGCAGAAACAAGTGCTAGCATCATGATGATCATGGGCCAAGCATGTATCGCGAACTCAAGGATTTACGTGCATGAATCTGTCGCGGAGCAGTTCAAGAAGGCGTTCGTGATAATGTGGAAGAACTATAAGAAAGGCGATCCGCTTCTGCCGGAGACTCAACAAGGTCCACAAGCAGATGAGATTCAGCGAGAACGAGTCAAATCTTAACTCGAAGCTGGAAAGGCTGGCAGTGGCAAGCTCTTGACTGGTGGCGAAGTCGCCGAGGGAAATTTCATCGAGCCGACCATTTTCGAAGATGTCGATGAGAATGACAAGACGCAGAAAGAGGAGGTCTTTGGACCGTTTGTCAACATCAATACTTTTAAGACTGAGGCGGAAGTTTTGGAGAAGGCGAACGCGACCGAATATGGGCTGTACGCCTCAGTCTATACGAAGGACATCAGTCGTGCAATGCGCTTCGCCAAGGGCTTTGAGTCTGGTACCGTGGGCATTAATTGCACTAGCCCGGCCATGGCTTTTGACATGCCATTTGGCGGGTATAAGGGCAGTGGTCAGGGCCGTGAAGGGTTTGGAAACAGTACAGAGGAGCACTTGGAGATCAAGACTGTGCTCATCAAGCTGGATGAGAATTCTGAGGGCATGATCTAGAAGCGAGAGCATTTAGATGATGTTCTCGCGCAATAGAGGTCCTACTTGCTTCCTGCTGGCTTCTAGATTGTGCTGATCCCAGAAGTGGTGGAAGGTGATGTCAGAACCTTCGCTCGTGCTTGAGCACTTTGCGTCTTTCAAGTCCAACTTGCCAGCATTGCTCACGAATTTCTCCGCAGCTTTCCTACCCCCGGCATCGAATGTTGTAAGATGCAATTGTCGATGGAAGCCAGAGTCATCGTTGTATGCTGTCATAACAGCGAATATACTCAGCTTCCGCTCTTTGGCCCATGCTTTGATGGATTCCGACAAATCCTCGTCTCTGCTTTCCAGATACTGTATAGATTGAA
The DNA here is from genome assembly GCF_000340215.1 of Pseudocercospora fijiensis CIRAD86. Classification (NCBI taxonomy): domain Eukaryota; kingdom Fungi; phylum Ascomycota; class Dothideomycetes; order Mycosphaerellales; family Mycosphaerellaceae; genus Pseudocercospora; species Pseudocercospora fijiensis. The sequence goes on from NW_006921536.1 coordinate 2,507,688, forward strand.
CGACACTGCTGATCCCAAGCGTCAAATCCCCTTCTTGCCACTGCTTGTAATCCTTCCTCAAGATATCTCGCAGTGACAGCTCATCTATATTTGCCTTCGCAGTATTAATTTCATTGAAGAACCGGTCTCTATCGTAGTCTTTGCCATATTTATGTGAGATATTGATCTTGGCTTCAAGAAATCTCACGGCTTTCTTATCGTGATCTGTGACTTTGTGCTCGGCTTTCATGTTGATACTGTCAATGAGAATAGCCCCAAGGGCCAATTTCGCAACTTGTGCGTCCCATGTTGATGCGTATGGAAAGTCGTCGACCAGTCTGCCGTCCTCTTGTGCTGCTCCAATCGTCGAGGAAACCATTGAGCCCAGATCTTGCCAAGCGTCTCGCAGATAATTGACTACAAGACTATTACAACTTGCAGATTTGGTGATGACTCTCGGCTCGGCTTTCTCCGGCACTGTCTTCTCGTCCTCGTGGTGATCGATGACTCCTTTCACAACAGGTCTGTATAGCTCGCCAAGCTTTCCTTGTAAGGCATTGTGGTCGACGAGTGTCCAGTCAGTCTTGTCCTTCGGTAATGGCTCTGAGCCGAGATCGTCCAAAGTGATGAGCTCTGACGGCTTGACGTCTGCGTGCTTGAGCAATGCTGTGAGTTCGGGTCGCAGAGCAAGATCGCAGGCCGGGATATTGGCGACAGGTATCCAGAGCTTCCCATATCGTCTCGATTCTGCTTTGCTAGACTGTACGTAGCCGTATACTATTGCACATGTGATAGAGTCCAGATCTGCAGATTCATTGCCGATGACGAACGATGTGTGCGCTTGCTCTTTGATTGCCTTCTGCAGACTTCGTTTCGCTGTCACGAGAAATGTACGCACCGACATCCGAGACATGCTGGCGGCCACAAGATGTCAGATGTCGGTGTATTGGTCGTCGACAAGAACTTCATCGAATCATCGATGATGTATGGATGGGATTGTTCATGCCTAAGGCTTGCAGATGTTAGAGTTCCGCTAGTTCTAGCTTACGCACAGACTTCTCTCCGCGCCTTCTAGTAGATACGACACTTAACTTGCACTTCACTCCATCACATCACTCTTCTCGAATCTCACGGTCCTGACCTCGAAGCTGAAGATCACAACTTCGGCCGCTGGCCCATTATTTGAGTTGCAAAGACTATCTTCAGAAGCGCTTAACAAACTCCCCCCCAAGCGAAGGAAGCAAACGCCAAATCATGGCGGCGCAGGCTGCAGAGCGTGGTAGGAAGGCGCTGGCAGCCAGCAACCCAGAATTGGCGATAAAGGAATATACTACCGCTATCAACGAGTCACCGACATCTCCGGACTTCTATATTCAACGTTCGACAGCACACCTGCGAGCCAACCAACTCGAGGCCGCTCTCAGCGATGCCGAGCATGCTGTTCTCAATGGCATCAAGCGTGCTAAGAAGGAAGCCGTTACCGAAGCTCACCTTGCTCGTGGCAAGGCACTCTACAAGCTCGGTCGCATCGCTGACGCTCAATTCGTTCTTGAGATCGTGAAGCGGCGAGATGAGAAGAACAAGCAGGTCGACATGTGGCTGAACAAGTGCTTGCTCGACATCAAGAAACTTGCCGAGGATGATCCTAAGCGCACTGTATCAGTGAGCGAAATTCCAGAGCAGCCATTAGCACAGTCTGGTGCTTCGACTTCCGGAACCACATCTCAAACACAACCAGCCCCATCAGCCACATCTCAGCAAACTCCTGCTGGTAAGATTCGCCACGAATGGTACCAAAGCATGGATCGTGTCTTCATAACTATTCTTGCCAAAGGTATATCAAAGGACAAGGCAACTTGCGAATTCTCCGATCGGTCTGTGAGTGTCAACTTTCCGCTGGAAGCTCATGGATCTTCCTTCGATTTCCACCTCGAACCTCTGTTTGGTGCCATCAACACTGAGAAGAGCGAAATGCGCGTGCTGCCAACCAAGGTCGAAGTCAACTTGATGAAGGCGCAATCAGGTGTGAAGTGGTCCAAACTCGAATCAGACAAGCCACTTTCGACGACAGAGAAGGCCGATACCCCGGTTGGCGAAGATACTGCCATGGCAGATGCAGCAGTCAAGGAAGCAGTACTGAATCCTACTCCTGCTCCAAAAGGACCGGCGTATCCAACATCATCGAAGTCAGGACCCAAGAATTGGGATAAGATTGGCGAAGCCGCGGAGGAAGATGTAAGTCAACACTGACGTCTCGATATACAGATAACGAATCTTCGCTAACTTTCTACAATCAGATCGGAGGTGATGAAACCAATTACTTCTTCAAGAGGCTTTACGCCGGTGCATCACCAGAAGTCCAGCGTGCGATGATGAAGTCGTATCAGGAATCGAATGGCACGGCACTCAGCACGAACTGGGAGGAAGTCTCCAAGGGCAGAGTCGAAACAGTACCTCCGGATGGAATGGAGGCGAAGCCGTATCCTAAGTGAAGTAAGACTTTCACGCAGTGATGATAGCACTGCATGCGGACTTATGCTGCGTTCTGAGCGGAGCGATCACAAATTGAATGAAACTCGTTACGGCAAATCCCCGCGTACTCGACATAATGACTGATCGAGCGAGGAACGCTCTGACTGTAGACTCTCGTTCGAAGACCGTAGCGCTACATGCATATAGATCGTAATCTTACACCGCTCGCCCTCGAAATCCCGGACAATGCTGTTGTCTATGCCACCACGCTATGCAGAGTTGGGTAATCGTAACTTATACAGATGATAATCGTAGTTCTTGCCTCCGGCAGGTTTTGTCCAACCTGGAACGCGGCTGTGTTCTGCTTCAGTCGAAGAAACTGGAGATGGCATCCATCAACCCACCAGCCCCTTCACCGTCTCCACCGCTCTCAGCTCCAGAACTAGGCGGTGGTCCATCTCCGGGTCCTCCCCCTCCCCATGGATCATCGTCTTCGCCCCAGACATCCTGGCCACTCTGTTCACCAGGACTGCCGCCTTGCTGTGGGTATTGTCCATCAGCAGAAAAGGGCTCATTGGCCTGTGGACTAGCATCGTCCCCACCCCTGGAGCCATAAGCACCTCTTTGCATAGCTTCATAACCTGCCATCGTGCCAGCTCCGGCTATCGCGCCTTCACCAGCACCTGCAGCACCCGCGGCTCGTCCGGCAGCGCCGACAGCTCCAGAAGCGCCTTCGATCGCTCCAGCACCGGCGGCACCTGCTTCACCTGCTCCAGCGGCACCTCCGCCCATCGGCCAGAATATGGGCATAAACCCACCACTACCGGCATGTGAGTGTCTCGAGAAGTAGTCGAAGTCAATGCTGACCGCTGTTGCTAACATCACGGCTCTTTGATCCAACGTCATCGCTGTAGCTTCTCTTTCATATCTCGCGACCTCTTCTCCGCCAGCGGTCTCCAAGGCAGAACTTTGCGCCGCGCTGTCCATCCTCAAGGCATAGACACCAGTGTCTGTGAAGATCTCCCTCGCGAGACCAGCGAAGTTGCGATTCACGCTGCCGATTGTGTTCTGCGATTCGTCGCGTAGGGTGAAATCCCACGAAAGGAAAGGTTCGTTGACGTGAGCGAACTGTACCATGCCGGCTTCGATTGCGTTCTCATTTGTCCCCGACTCAGTGACGGTCAGCGCTTTCGTGTCGTTCGTCGCTTTCTCGCCGGATTCGAGGCGTGGCGTGCCATGGTCGCGTGCGGGCTCGAGCGGTCGGTAGCTTTTGAGATTGTACTTCCTCCGCAAAGGCGCCCATTGCTGCTGTGCTTCGCCAATGATACGCATCTCCTCCAGCTTCAATGGAGAGACTTGTGCTTGCTGACCCGGGTTTACTACGGAGTTGGCAGAAAGGCCCTGCAGATCTGTAGATGTTGCCAATTCGCCATAGCCACCTTCAGGGACTGGATCGTAGATACGAATTCTGCTATTGATCCACGCAAAAGGCCGATGTATGCGCAAGACTTCTCTCTCGTTCCGGTCGAAGATGTATGTGGTAAAGCTTCGATGTGTCCTTGCGAACTGTCTCGCCATTGCCCTCCCGAAGCCGTGATCCTGCTCTGCAATGTAGCCCATAGTCTGGCCTTGCCCGTCCATGATGATGTATCGATTTGCCTGCTCGAATCCCATCAGAAGATTCATCACCTCTATCTGTCGCTGTATGACCAGGCTGCTGTTGCCAAGGATTGATAGTGCTGGGTGGTCTGGAGGGAGGACGCCATTAGGATCGTGCGGTATACGGACTTCGGCGACCAAATCGGAAGTGTCTGACTGCGCAAGAGTGGCGGCGAGTTGGGTATTGGGACCTGGAGATGTCTGATGCGGCGCCGGTTGTTGAGGTTCCTGTGGCGGAGGCTGCGATTCTGGTTGTGATTGCGGTTCGCGTCGTAATAGCTTCCTCTCGTCATTTAGCTGTTTCATGCGCTGCAGCATTTCCCGGTACGTTTCCACCTCTTTCTCATGGTAGACGCCATTCTGGTTCTCTTCCTTCTTCTTCTTGTTCTTGGGAATCTCGCCCCAATCTCTCGTTCTTCGAGTTGCCATCCATCGTCGAGGCTGGACCCTTCGCACTCGACCTCCACGAATCACATGATTTGCACTTCTGGGTAGTCTGAGCATCCACCTCGCTGTCGACATCGTGAAAGGCGGGGCGGGTCAATGTGGCTTGAAAGCAGAAGTCTACCGCGCGTTCACTGTTTCGGCGGACAAGTCGGCCCGAACCTTGGCGGCATTTTCACATGGTGTAGCATGCATTCTTCATGCACCGGGGCTCACTTCTTACCACCGAGGTGAAGGAACACATTCTTTCACTGCAAGACTCATGTCCCGGGACGAAAGTAGACAACGACCAACTCACATCAGTCGGAAGCGGAAATCGGAAAGGAGAATCTGAGGCTGTCATCGCAACATGTCTGCAACGACGGCTCAATCTGCAAGCGGAGCGGTGACTACTCCAGAAAAACGACAACCGAACAGTCCGCGAAGGCCAAATTACAACCTCATCCATCGCAAACCGCTTCCTTTGGAAACGTATCCTCTCCCGGCCTTCCATCCAACGAATCCAATATCACTTCTGCGACTGGCCTACACATTTCTGTCACACTTGCTGGCGCCACCTTCATCGCATCCGACCAGTCGCTACATAGGCTACTTCTCTCTAGAAACCAGATCCGTACATGTGACAGATCCTCAACATGCTCGAGCACTATGGGAGATGGGATTTTTCGGCAAGGGCACTCTTAGTCGGAGTGAGCCCAGCTGGGTTGACCGAGAGAAGGCACGGCTGAAAGCGCAGAATGCTGGACCCGGGACTGCGGAGGAGGCGACGAACTTAAGACGGCAGAGGAGGAGGCTGTTCAAGCTAGAGCGAGATCGAGCCGAGAAAGAAAGGGTGCAGACGCAGAGATTGGTCGAGCAGGGCAAGCTGGATCCGAAGGTGCTGCAGGAAGGTGATGCGCTATTGACGACTGCAGCTATTGCCGAGGCGAGAGTGAATGCAGCGATGCCGCAGAATGGGGCGCCTCTCGAAGCACGCCCAGCGAGTGTTGAGCCGGATTCCAACGACGAGGCTGAGGAAGTGCCGGAGCCAGACGTGGAGAACCAGGAACACCTGCAACTCACTCTCGAAGAAGCCTTCTTTTTGACCTATGCACTTGGAGTACTTCAAGTCCGATCAAGTGCTCCAGCATTGTCGCCTACGATAGAGACAGCATACGATACTCGACAGCTCATGCAGTATTTCGCAGCACAAGGCTCTTTCCCACCAAAGACGATTCCGTACAAGCCTGCGCCGGACGACCGATTCTTACTCAATTATGTCGTCTACCATCACTTCCGCTCGTTAGGTTGGGTTGTGCGGCCTGGAGTCAAGTTCAGCGCGGACTACATGTTGTATCTGCGAGGTCCCGTATTCAGCCATGCTGAGTTTGCTGTCATCATCTTTCCTGCTTACACAAACGCCTACTGGAGCACCGATGAGGGCAAGGCTGCGAGACGAGTAAAGGAGCAACATGACTGGTGGTGGCTGCATTGCGTGAATAGGGTACAGAGTGCCGTGCTGAAGACGCTGGTGATGTGCTACGTCGATGTGCCAGCGCCGGTGGACGGGGAAGTCGAGGACATTGGAGCGTTCTTGAAGGGCTACAAGGTGCGAGAGTTTATCATCAAGCGATGGGTCGCGAATCGACAGCGAGATTAGGAGCAAAAATTGTGATGAGATCGGATCGAGATCCAGATCCTCTGGAGCAGATTGGATGATTGCTGGCAAGCCCAACATTGGGCTGAAATATGCTTGCATTACCGCATGTTGCCGCATAGCTTCAACAATACTACATCCAACTCTCATGGACCACTTCCAAGCGCAACTTACCAATTACATCCATGCCGTGCTCACCATGC
>NW_006921536.1:2514180-2514467 GCF_000340215.1 Pseudocercospora fijiensis CIRAD86
CCACTTCATCACGATCCCAATGCAAGATTCGCCCAAGCCGCACAAATCGCAAGCCTCATCGCAGCAAAACTAGATCACATGAAGCGTCATGGTACGCTGACAGTGGACAATACGCAATACCCAATTGTCACACTCTCACAGCAAGAGTACGACCTATTGAGGTCGAATCTCCGAGAGTCGCAGACACGGTGTCTAGAATTTTCGAGAAGGTCTTTACAAGATGCGTCCAACAAGGGACGTCTCGAGCAGGCCGAGTCGTTCTTGGCAGCGCAAAGGGTGCAAATCTC
>NW_006921536.1:2519015-2576927 GCF_000340215.1 Pseudocercospora fijiensis CIRAD86
GAACGACGGATGCATGATTTTAGCCTGAAATCAAAGATTTCGAAACCCAAAGTCCGAGATCTGGAACAGCGCGGAGAAGAAGTCAGGGAGTGGGTGTGGTATTTGAATACTACGGGACGGGTATTTATGCTTTGCTCAAGCATGTTCTGCCGACGAATTCTAGGAGAGCTCGGGATTATAGTATCGACTTCTGATCAGCCTTGTCGGACCGGTGTTGCTCGAGGCTGTTTCTGTTCTTGCTGTTTTCCATCTAACCATTTCTCCATTCGTCTCAAAGGTCCTAAAGCCCAGGCCAGACATATGGATCGTAGAAATCGTCGTCTTCTTCGAAGTCGTCGTCAGAGTCGTTAGGATCGTCCTAGTCACCCCATGTAGTCACCTCATTCGCCCATGAATCTGAGTTGCCCAGAAGCTCAGCAACTGTCATGTTTCCATCGCTTTCGATCCACAATACTTCATCCTCTGGGTCGGCGCGAATTTCAGTGATACGGGCGCCATCGTTAGTTGCCAATTGTCTAGCCCAAAAACTGTCGAGCTTAAGTACTTTGCTCATATGACTGAAGACTTCGTGCCAGCTACGGTCGCTGGATAGGACACTGTCCAATTCAAGATGTCGTAAAGTCTCGGCTTGAGATTGCAGTACTTGACAAAGCGAGTCTGCCGAGCAAAATCCTGATCCCAGACGGAGTGTTGACAATCTCATCTTTCCCACTGCTTGGTGGAGCGCATCGAGGCCATCGAGACCCCGTGCGCAGATCGCCAGATCCCGCAAATTGACCGCGAGATGTAGCATATCTCCAAGACCTCCCGATTGCGAGACCGCAACCAAATCGTCCCAAGGCGCAATGGTCAAACTCAGACTGCTGAGGTTGGCCCAGGAGACTCGCATCTTCACCAGCTTATCCGCCGACACGTCGGTAAATAATTGGTCGATATGCAAGGCAGAAACCGGCGGGCGAGCGACATGAAGCTCCACAATCAGCTTCGGGAACTCCGACATGACTTGATTGATGTCTTTGGTGACAGACTCGGTTTCGTCACTCCAGATGTTGACTTTTGATGCCCAAGGCCACACACTCTGGTGCAGATGCCTCACGCCGTAGATGCCCCTAGTGCTAGACCACAGGGTCCTGAGTTCCACTTGCGGATCTACGGAATGAGCTTTCATATGTGACCTGGGTGTCCCACCAGTCCAAACTTCCGTGTTCAACTTCACGGAAAGCGTGAACCCGAATGCAGCTAAGTTACGGAAGATTTCGAGTAGCAGAGTCGGTTGACAAATTTCCAATTGCTTCCTCTCTTCAGTGTACCATGACTTGGCATTCTTCTCTCGCGGGTCAAGACTCTCGTGATGGCCGTCTCGCACGATGCGAATTGCGACTAGCTCCACGGTGCGAATATGGCGTGCCAATACTGGGGTTTGGCTTATGTCGCGGAGAACTTGCAGGGAGGATGTCGTCAGTGCATGGCGTCTAGAAGAGAAGAAACGTTCGGCAAAGATGTCCCGAGTATCATTGGAGAGTATGCGACAGACCTGGCGAAGAGCGATGAGGACTCGGCGATCGAGGTATCCGGCGATTTCGATGTGTAGCTCCGCCGCGAGCGCTTGTAGATTGGCGTTCTGCGAGTCCATATTTGAGGCGACCATCGTGGTGGAGGAGCAAGGCAACGGAATGTCGAGCTTTGTCATTGGATCTGTCATGGTTGGGAGTCGTTGGTTCTGGTCGAGCTTCGTCGAACAGTCCAAATTGAATTGAGGTGCAAGAAAAAGCACGTGCCACCGGCTTGTTCCGAATGAGAAGTGAAGGCAAGTCGGAGCGCAACATCACTTTCACAGGATCAATCAACATCCGCTTCAGACTCCGGCGCTGATGCTCTCTCAAAAGGAGAAGGAGTCCTACTGTGAAGCAGTAGAGCGGACGCACCCAGGCGTTGTGCGTGATCTGTGCGGAGCGAAAATGGAGTCCGCAGAATCATCGACATTCGACTTCCTTGGCTCTTCTCAATGGGTGGTTCCTGGTCATTCGGCGCGATAATTATCTTGTCATTGGCCTCAAATCTGCTGACCACGCTCCAGCCATCAAAGTCGTTCTCTCTTTCTATGTCACTAGCGTATTCATAATCGTCTTGGCTATCACCGTCGTGCAACTCTGTTCCTTCACCGGCTGATCTCGGACGACGCAGATAGCTTGATGAAGAGAAAATGTGTCGTGATCCTGGCCAACGGGTGACGGTCCCATCACTTTCCAAAGAATCTAGACTCCAGCGTCGATTGACCAGTGGTTGGGGACTTTCCGATGTTTCGTCGTCATCCCACGGCGCCCGGTCGTCAACAAGCCAAGGGGCTTTCGTCTTCAGCCGTAACCGCTGATGCAATGTATTTCGATAGGCCACCGGAGGCTGAAATATTGGTCTGGGAGTCATCGGTGTCCAGTCTTCCGCAAGCAGGCGTTGTCCAAGCTCATTAGTCCATCTGATGTAAATTTGCCGTCTGTCCTGGGATTGGTTGGTGCTTTCCGCTTCAGCCTGAGTATCTGTCTCTGCAAATGCACTGTGCCACTGGCTGAACTCATCCATGTAGTAGAAGTTCTGGGTTGTACTTTCTTTTGGAAGGTCAATTCTGTACGCCTCGACCCAAGACTGGTACAGGTTTCGGACTTGATATCGTGCTAATATGCGTGCCGTAGTATCGCTGGTAACAACGAAAGGAGATGGCAGAACGTCAACATTGAACCCAGCATTCAGTATTGCCTCAACAACGCCAGAAGTCTCCGCGGTGTACTTTATTGCATGTTCCAGTAAGTTGCTCTGCTCCTGGATCTGCTCATTGATCGGCGCGTTGGCAGACAACAGCAAATGTGCGATATCATCTGCGTAACCCCGAATTGCTGCATGGAGAGGTGTGTCATTTGTTCGACGTCCCCGACCAAGTGTGGCTCCTGCATCGATGAGTGCCTCGATTGACTCAACGCGCTTCAGAAATATGGCACGATAGATAGCAGCGTATGTCCCCGGCTCGATCAGATCAGGATCGCCTCCTGCCTGGGCAATCAGTCTCACGCAGTTTGCGTGGCCTTCGCAAGCGGCGCGTTGGATTGCCGTTCCACCATACTTTTCTCCTAGCAGGTTTGGGTCTGCTCCGGCGTCCAATAGATCCTTAATAATGCCCTGGTAGCCCCCACCAGCGGCCTGCTGCAGAGCGGTGCCTGATATCGGCACGTAGTTTGGACTCGCTCCCTTCGCCAATAGCAGTTTCACAATCTGCTCATAGCCATTATTCGATGCGCGCTGCAGTGGCGTTCCTACTGCAAATAGGCTGTGATCTGCATCACGTTCAAGTAGCAAGGACACAATTTCAGTATGACCACGAAAAGACGCTTGCTCCAGCGCTGTTCCCATCTTCCCGCAGATGAAGTCGATGTTTGCACCGCCGTCGACGACACATTGCGCAACATCAGTGTTACCGGCTCGCGAGGCTGCGACCAGAGCGACTGCAAGGTCACTCGCAAATTTCGACCAGTGGTTCTCCTGATGCACTATACGTTTCACGGTGTCGATAAGCCCTTCATGGCTCGAAAGAACAAGTCCAAAGCCAGCGACCGAACTATGACTGGCGAATACTGGGTCGATGGTTAAGTTGCGGTCCAGGTCACCGTCCAGGTTTACCTTGCGGTTGCTATACATCGGAGAAGCCATAATAGGAAATGCAGCAATGTACCGTAGAAATCGTGCGGCTTCGCGCGTGCAGAATAATAGGAATTGAAGAGCCTGACCAGCTTTCTGCGGTAAGCGCGATGGCTCAACGCGGCGTTGATGCTCTACCCATCGGATCGAGTACGTGAGAAGCGGAAAGTGCGCCCACACAGAGAGATATCCGTCTGCTAGTGTTGATTGAAAGGAAAACTGATCCAGTTCTGAACCGTAAATTTCGCTTGATAGCATCTCTCGCGGAGCTGGACGCCTGCCGTCGGCATTGAAATGGACAGCCTTTGACTCTCCGTCGTGCTCGTATCTGTCAGGCCGACAGGCATGCAGTATATAAGCAACGCAGCTTTGCGCAATCGTGGCGTGACTGATTTCTTCCACCAAGAAAAAACTCGCAGCGGCGCTTTTCTGTATACGTATGGATACGAGATACTCTTTAACTGAGTAATGACCGAGAGTAACTTCTCGTGCGGAGTCAAGCTTTGCATCACTCTGTGACTGGATGAGCGATGTCATGCCTAAGAGAAGCTCTTTGATAGCGTCTCGTCCGGTCTCCTGCAAATAGCAATCGGTTTCGGCGGTCACGAGACAAGCTTCTCGCAGCTCTTGTAGTTTTAATGGACGGACTGAAAAGGCCAGCTATTCCATTGCAATCCTGACTTCTTGAATACCATCGTATTGGACCAGAATCCTTTCGTACGTTTCATCGAGTGTCTTTGGCAAGTCACTAAGAGCACGGGAGACATAGTTCGGCGTCAGGAGCTTCAATTGCTTGATCTGATCAAGCTGACAAAAGACCCAGCGAAACCTGTTTGAGTCAGCGAGGAAATCACACAAGCATAAAAGTTCCTCTTACATCCCATCCGCTTTCTCGGCAAGCGTGCACTTGATATCATTCTTCGTGCTTTGATCAAGAGACGACAGCTTTTGGTGTCTTTCCATCTCCGTGTTGACATAACGCATGATGTCGTCGTTGACCGGCTTTACCTCAATCGCGACAATGCTGTCACAAAGCTGACTCATGAAAACCTCGATATCGGACTCTTGGCGACTGGTAATAAGCATTTTGACATGTTCATGTTCATCAACAGTCTTTTTCAAACCTTCCATGACATCCTTCCTTAGATCGCCAGTTTCAGGACTCTCATCCAGACCGTCCAGCACAAGATACGCCGATTCTTTGCAGGAGAGGAGATCGTGGAGTATGAATTCGAGGTCCTTGGGGTGCTTATGATTTCGTGCACGTGCAGCTCGGAGATCGTCGTACACGGGCGCTATATCCAACTTGTCGACTGGCCAGTCTAGAATGTCAGGATGGGGCCCGTCGTCCTCTTGTCTGCTGTTCAGTATGGCTGCTCGGCTTTCAAGGAGCTTGAATATGCCGTCTGCCTTCTTCCAGGTGGCGAAAAGTAGCTGAGATATAGTGGAGAGCAGCCAGGCTTGGTAGCTTTGCTTTGCAACATCACGGAATGAAAAATAAAAGTAGGCAAAGCCAATGCCTTGCTTCCCTGATAAGTGACGCGAGATGTGCTCGATGACCATGGAACACAGAGTTGTCTTGCAGCATCCAGCCTTGCCGTGCAGCCACAGAATGCGAGAAGCTGCTGTTAGCCAGCTCGAAAACTTTTCGCCGTCCAGAAACCATCTCCCGGTCCCGGGTTCGTGTTTCTTGTAAGATTCGTGATGAGTAAAGCTCGCATCAGGAGCAGCAAGCCAATTGATAGTGTCATTGATCGTGTCTCTCACGTCTCGAGCGCGATCGACCCTGATTTTGATAGTCCTTTGCTGCTGCTCGAGCTCCGTACGTTCAGCATAGTGGTGATGGACGTTGCCATATTGCACTCTTGCATTACCGCTGGCGACATTGCCTTGGAAGTACTGGGTGGACGTGGACGACTCTGCCAGCGCCATCGTTTTGGATCATAGGCATAGTGTTGAAAGAGTCTGGATCCTTTGCGGGAGAAGCTCGCTCCGTGGAATGCTGGATTGCATATGAGACGGGCATAGTATGCTTCAGTAGAGGTTGACGCAGATTTGGTGAGGTCTGACGTGCGGCTGAGGGAAGGGAGAAGCGAGATGGCGTTGTATGGCGTATGGCGTATGGCGTATGGCGTATGGCGTATGGCGTATGGCGTCTCGCCTGAGCATTGTAGCGTGGCTTGGGGCACATGCATGCACGTGATGGTTGTTACGGAACAAGGAAGTAACGGTCCAGGGGCTGGCTGACTAATGGGGCGACGGCCTACCTTTGTAATTAGCCTTCCTCCTCTATATAATTATTATTAATCTCAACTTTATAACAATTAGTAGCTTCGCTTATACTAAACCCTCGCGCTACTAGGAGTTATTTAAGACGCTACTAGGACGAGGCAACTAGATCGGGGCTAAGCCGACTAAGAGCCTAACTACTTCCCCTTACTATATTGCGACCGTGTATACGGAGCAACGTATATCTATATAAACCCTATAGACGACAACCGCGCTTTCGCTATATATGCGCGAACTAACCGGATTACTAACGCGGAGGTTAGGTCTTATCTAGGACGCTTTCTATAGGACTTCTAGGCGATAGAGACCTATCCCCCTAAGTAGCTCGACTTACTAGTATACCGACAGCCTATATAGAACTCGTTCCTATAGTTCTATAGAAGAAGGTATAGGCTAAATTTACTATTAGCGACTACTATAGTAAGTAGGTCTAGAAGGTACTTATCTATAAAGGGGAAGTTACCTTCTAAGCTAAGGGCAGCTGCCTCTAGATTATAACAGCCTCTACGGCAATCGCCTAACATAATAATAATAATAGCGACCTCTATAGTAAGTATACGACCTTCGACTACGTCGACAACTTAATCTATAATAGTAACTATATAGGTAACAAGCGTCTAGCCTCCTACTATAGCGGAATAAGGGGACGCTATTTCGGCGGAAATAATAGCCGCTATTTAGGCGGCAGTTGCCTAGGTACTAGTAGGCTAGGCTTCTATAGTAGGCAACGGAAATAGAAATAGTACGCCTATCTTTAACGAGGCTAGCAACCTAGACCGAATGCGGGACTAGGAAATTAGCTTCTTCTAGCTAGACCTACCGAAGGGAGACGACGACCTAAGTGTCGTAGGATCCGATACCTTCTTCTAAGATGTTAATATCTTTATTAAACGACTTAAGGATATTATAGCGTATCGTAGTAACGATCGAGTTAAGTCTAGAATCCCCGTACTACTACGAGGAACGGCCTTAACCTAGTATACTAATACGCTTAACAACCTAGCGAAACAGGGCCTTCGCTACGTACTAGGTCTAGACTATTAGTTTACGACGCTGCGAGAGAACTTCTAGACGCTACTATCCGAGTTGCTAAACGAGCTAACGCGGCTTAAATATACGTTATTAGACGTAGGCAACCGACGTAGCATAGATACCTACCTTAGCGAGGTAATACGCTATATACGTAACGCCGGCCTAGTTAATAAGAGCTAGCAGCTAACGTATATATAGAACGGCATCGATATAGAGCTGCGACGTAGCATTCGGCTACTAAGAGAAGAGGACACTATTGTGTTATTTAGACAGAGGCTTAAGGAAGAGCAACCGGCGTAGGCTAAACTAGTACGACTAAGGACGAATATCCTAGACGAAGGAACTAACACCTTTTAGGTTCCCTACGTTCGTAGTCTAGAAGGAATTAAAGAACGGCCGCAAAGGCAGAGCGGTTATCGATATCCGTAGACTTAACCGCATTACGATAACAGACGTCTATCCGATGCTGCTATAGGGCGACGTTTTAGCCGCTATCTAAGGCGCTAAATTTATCTCGACGATCGATATAAAGTCGTTCTTCTACTAATAGTTAGTAAAAGCGGAAGACCGATACAAGCTCTTAGTAGTCTCCTATAGAGGCTAGGAAATGTATAACGTCGCCGTAATAGGCTATAAGAACGCGCCGCCCTACGTATAGCGACAAATCGATAGGATCCTACGAATAGAAGGACTTAACGGGTTCGCTAAGGCTTTTATTAACGATATCGTAATTTATAGTAAGACACTAGAGGAATACCTACGCTATCTTAATTAGGTGTTCGATGCCTTAAACCGATACTAGCTAACTATAGCATCTAAAAAGGCTTTTATCGGATACCTATCGATCTAGCTACTAGGGCAACGAGTCGACGCCTTAGGTACCGCAACGCCGGCCGACAAACTAGCGGCTATTACTAAGCTTAAGTTCCTACAAACGCTAAAGGACCTAGAGTACTATCTTAGGCTAACTAGGTAGCTAAGAACGTATATTAAGTACTATACTTAACTAGCGGAACCGCTCTAGAAGATAAAGATAGAGAGGCTTAAGGGAGCGCCTACTACTAGCTAGGCATATCGACACTATATAGTAACGATACTAATCGAGGAAACGGAGGAACGACTAGCTGCGTTTTAAGCCCTATAAGAGGCCTTTGCTAAGCTAACGATACTGCATTATTTCGCGAGATACCGGCCGCTATATATCTATATCGACGTGTCTAAGAAACGAGGCTTCGGCGCAATAGTAGCCTACGTCGAGGGCGACGCTATTACTAAAAATCCTAGTAGGACAAAGACGCAACTAATTTTGTTTTTGTTAAAGACTCTTTCTAGTATAGAGCGACGGTACTAGCCGACCGAATTAGAGGTCGCCTACCTAGTATAGACGATTAAACGCGTGCGATAGATAGTCGAGGCATACGAGTTAGTAGTAACGGTACTTACGGATTACGCGGCAACGCTAGGGATCGTAAGCTAGACTGCCTTAACTTCGTTATTAGTTAACAAGCTTAATAACCGACTAACGAGATCGTCGCAATATCTTTCCCTTTTCCTACTAAAGGTAGTCTATAAGCTAGGGCGAGAACATATCGTACTAGACGCCTTATCGCGCCTAGAAACGACAGACGATTATCTCCCGAAGGGCGACGTATTCGACGAACTAGTTTATAGAGTAATAATACTAGAAATAGACGACGCATTTAAGCAATAGCTTATCGAAGCATACGAAGAAGATAAATACTAGAGCAATATTAAAGCTATAGTACAGAACGCGGAACTAGGCTCTACTAGCTTCTTAGTCGACGACGAAGGCCTAGTATAGCTTAATAAGCCCTATTTAGGCGACCGACGATTGTGTATCCTAAAGGCATTAGAGGGTAACATTTTTAGTAGCGTATACGATAACTAGTACTATATCGGTTTTTACCGTACCTATGCCCGAGTAAATAACTAGTACTATATCCGGAAACTAGCTAAGAGACTAAAAAAGTATCTAAGTTACTATTAGGACTGCTTAGAGTTGCAGACTAAGCGACACAAGCCGTATAGGTCCTTAAACCCTATACTGTCCCCGCTAGTACCCTTCTATACGATTACGATTAACTTTGTAGTATCCCTTTCCGCTTAGGAAACTAACGCTATACTTATAGTAACGGATAAGTATACGAAATAGGTACTCCTAATTACTAGCAACAATGCGTACTTAGCGGAGGCTTAGGCTAACCGCTTACTCGACGAGCTATTCCGATGCAATTAGGGCCTACCGACCGTAATTATCTCCGATAGAGACCCGAAGTTTACGTCCGAGATATAGAAGGCTATTTTTAAGCGGATAAACGTTAAGCTTCTAATAACGACTGCCTATTACCTACAGGCTAATAGCTAGTCTAAGAGAACGAACTAGACCGTCGAGATTGCCCTACGATACTTCCTTACCTAACATTCTAATAGAGATCTAGAATTAGAATACGCAACGCCGTATATATAGCTAGTTCTTAACAATTTAGTTAACGCCTTAACTAGTATATTACCGAACTAGGTGTTAATAGGTTTTAACCCTAGGGAACTAGCCTAAATAGTAACGACTAGCGCGACGGATTTAGTAAAGGAACGGGATATCTACCGAGCTAAGGCGGAGAATAATATCGCCTATATATAGGCCGCTATAAAGCAACGGTACGACTCTTAGTACGTAGCTTAGAAGCCTGCAGTAGGCGATATAGTCTACTTACGGCTTAAGAATTACGCTATCCCTAGAGTTAGCAACCGAAAGCTTATACCTCTAAGGATCGGGCTATATAAGGTAACGAAGGTTATAAGCACTAGACTAGCCTACTAGATTAACCTGCTAAAGACGTAGAAGATATACCTAGTAGTCTCGATTACGGAACTCGAGCCGCACCCTAATACTAAGGATCCGTATAAGCGAGTAACGAAGCAACCCTTAAGGATACGTATCGAATAGGGAGACGCCCTACTAGAAATAGAAGCGCTAAGAGACCGACGAGTCCGACGAGTCGGTCGGTATAGGAAGGAGGTTGTAGAATATCTAGTTAGATAGAAGAACGTAGAAGCTAGAGCTAATAAGTAGGTACGAACGGAAGGCATTCTACTAATAATAGTAAAGGCCTACGATCGTCGCTACCGCTAGGATAGTAACGGAGCATTATATAACAGACTTATCTTATATGCATTTCCTCTCGCGTAGCTTCTACGTAGTTCGCTTTACTTCTATAATAGGTAGGAGCGCGTATACTAAGCTTGCGCGTACACTAAGTTCACTTTATTTCAAAACAACTTCGCTATAGTAACTTTACTATAATAATAACTTTCCGCGAACACATTGCTATCGCTAATGCGAGAGCTTACTTCCGACATTCGATACTGTTTCTATTAGCGCAAAGCTATAGAACACGATATAAAGCAGGAGACGCTACTACGCGAGATGCCTAACGTACGCGATATAGCTTTACCTAACGACCTCCTCGCGTAGACTGCCGACGCTAGTAAGGCTAATACTAACGATACGACGCTACCTAACGATCTTCTTACGTATACCGCCGAGGCTAATAGCGAGATAGCCGCTACTAACGATACTGCCGCTACTAATTTGCTAGGCAACGCTAGCGAGGGTAACGGTAAGGACGTTTCTATAAGTAACGGCGCTCTTAATAACCTCTCGGATATCGACCTTAACGACTATCGCCTAGCTCGCGAGGGCGACGCCTATAACCTTCTTAACGAGCCCGACTCCGACGAGCCTAATACCTTCTTCCCTTTGCGGAGACCGTAACCGTAAGAGAGCAATATAACGGTAGAATAGAGAATCGATTAATTCCGAAGCGAGGTAGGATTAGTAACGGAACCTATCTCTAATAACGAGAATAAGAGAAATAACGAGGTTGTCGACGACCCGGAACCTATCTTATAGACGCTAGTTAACGCCTATCTATCGTTTACGCTATTTAACGCTAACGAGGAGACGCTATCGAAATCTAGTACTAAGAAGAGAAAGAATAAGGGTAAGGGCCGACTTATCGACGAAGACGAGGTAACTCTAACTCCTCGGCTAACGAAAAAGGCTAAGAAGGCGACACCTATTACTCTAAAGGAATCGCCTATAATAGAGACGACGTCGTCGGATAAGAAGAGAGCCCTAGCTAGAGCCCTAACGGCTTAGTCTACTAAGAATCGGACTTCGAGGGCAGAGCTAGCTAAACTATTACCTAAGAAAAAGGACAAACGTAATAAGATACTTAGAGAGCGGAGAGATATAATACGAGACATCGAGGTTAATATACTCTACCTAGCGCTAAACGAGATACTTAATATCGACCTAGTTATATAGAGAAATATAGCCGACGACGGCACTAAGCGAGCACCTAAGAAGGTTAAGAACTTAACGAAGAAGCTATAGTCCGAGTATAACAAGCTATTATAGGAACTTATCTAGTAATAGTTTATAGTACATTACAACCCTAAGGCTATATAAGTTGCGTTCGTTAGGCGATAGTATAGGGTAAGGCAAATAGTCGCTAACGACGAACACTCTGCAGACCCTATAGACCCTAGAGTATTGTTAGCTAACTTCGAGGCACTCGAAAATAGAGACAACCGCCGCGCGACTAGGAAGGCTACCGATAATAGGGGTAATAATAATCTAAACCTGCCTAAATAGAAGCCTAGAAAGGAAGGTTTATTAGTAGCAACGACTAAGGCTACCTAGCTAACGGACGACCTTAGCGCCGAATTTAGAAGCAACTAAGGATAGGTACTCTATCGCTATATAGGAGTATAGACCGACCTAACCGACCCGTCCGTAGAGCGATATACTAACCGATAGATAGCAGCTAAGAAGGAAACGCGACGAGCGCAAGTCTAGGCCTAGTTAGAACGCGAGGAGGCAGCTATAGAAGCTAAGGCTAATAAGAAACGAGCGGAATTTATAGAGAGGAAGGCTAAGGTACTAGTATGCCTTTAAGTAGATAATAGAATTATACCTAAGTAGTAGACGGCCTACTAGATAATTGGCATCTAGGCAACGAGACTAGCCTAAGCAGTAGACAGCCTACTAGATGATTAGCATCTAGGCAACGAGACGAGAGAGTTAGAGCAACGGCACGAGGGCGTGCCTTTTCTTTTGTTTAGGGCAGACTGTTACGGAACAAGGAAGTAACGGTCCAGGGGCTAGCTGACTAATAGGGCGACGGCCTACCTTTGTAATTAGCCTTCCTCCTCTACATAATCATCATCAATCTCAACTTCATAACAATGGTGCTCGTGGAGGTTCTGCTATAGCACGCCAAGCTTTACGGCCAAGCTTCCAGCATCGGAGTGAGGTCCGTCCCAAAAATTTCCATGTCCCACCTGGACGTGACATGCAAGATCGCACTGCACATACGCCATACTCACCGCCAAAATGGGAGTCGGACGCCGCATGAAGAAGCAAGGCCCGCCGCCGCCATTAGATGAGTCTCTGGTAACGAGAAAGCGCAAGTCTGCCGCACCGACAACATCGTCGATCAAGAAGCAAAAAGTTGCACAAGACAAGCCGGCAAAGACAGCGCAGACAAATGGAGCGAAGAAGTCTGCGCCGGCAGTCAAGAAGCCCAAGAAGCAGCCAATACCCGAGCCTGAAAGCGACGAGGACGACGAATTGGCAGATCTTAGCGGCGATGCCATTGATGACCCGGACGTCCTCGAAGACAAAATTGGCGGCATCGAGCAAGATCTAGACTTCAGCGATGACGAGCTTGGAAGCGATGCTGACGACTTTGCCAATGCACCATCCGACGATGATGTTGATGTGTCTGACAGCGAAGTGCGACAGGAGAAAATGTGGTCCGAGGACGAAGATTCGGATGCGGAAGAGACATTGACCGCAGCGAACATTGCTGGACTGTCGCGGAGGCTCGATGAACAGAAAGCGCAAGAGGCTGCGGAGGCAGAGGAAGAACTTCAGGACGGAGCGCTACAGACGAACATTGCTGCAGACATACCAGACGTGCGCGAAGATGGGCAGTCAAATTTGATTGCCCCAGATCTTCAACTTCTGCGCACAAGGATCACCGAGACCGTGCGTGTGCTCACATCATTCAAAGAGCTAGCAGAGCCAGGCAAGAGCCGGGCAGAATACACTTCGTCTCTGCTGAGGGACATATGCACGTATTATGGCTACTCACCCTTTCTAGCCGAGAAGCTGTTCTCACTCTTCCCACCACAAGAAGCACTCGCCTACTTCGACGCGAACGAGACGCCACGACCCATGGTCATCAGGACCAATACTCTCCGCACGCATCGACGAGACTTGGCGCATGCGCTCATCAATCGTGGCGTGACCCTGGAGCCGGTGGGTAAATGGTCGAAAGTCGGATTGCAGATCTTCGAATCGCAAGTCCCGCTTGGTGCAACGCCCGAGTACCTCGCAGGTCACTATATACTACAAGCCGCATCCTCCTTCCTTCCCGCCATGGCATTGGCACCGCAAGAGCATGAGCGCGTCTTGGACATGGCAGCTGCGCCAGGAGGAAAGACAACACATCTAGCTGCGTTGATGCGGAATACCGGTGTCATCTTCTCCAACGACTCCAACAAGGATCGTGCGAAAGGTCTGATCGGAAATATCCACAGACTCGGCGTCAAGAATACCGTTGTCTGCAACTACTCCGCTTTGGAGTTTCCCAAGGTGATGGGCGGCTTTGACAGAGTTCTTCTCGATGCTCCTTGCTCGGGAACTGGGGTCATCGCAAAAGATGCCAGTGTGAAGACGAACAAGACGCCCGACGACTTCCTGCGCCTCCCTCATCTCCAGAAGCAGCTTCTCCTCGCCGCAGTAGATTCTGTTGACCACGCAAGCAAGACTGGCGGCTACATCGTGTACTCGACCTGTTCAGTCACAGTGGAAGAGAATGAGCAAGTTGTACAGTATGTGCTGAACAAGCGCCCTAACGTCAAGCTCGTTCCGACTGGTCTTGCGTTTGGCAAAGAAGGCTTCGTCAAGTATCAAGCCAAGCGCTTCCACCAAAGCATGAAAGAGACACGACGGTACTACCCGCATGCATACAACGTCGACGGCTTTTTTGTCGCCAAATTCAGGAAGACCGGTCCTACCCCAGCCAACGCTGTAAGAGCTCAAGGCAGCGCAGAGGAGAAGAGGCGAGAGAAGCAAAGCAATGGTGTTCACGATGAGGAGGAGGACGTAGACGAGGGGGCAGTGGAAGATGACGATGGGAATGAAGGAAATGGTGTCAAGGAGGATGACTTTGGAGGCTGGGACGATGAAGAGGACAATAAAATCATTGAGAGAAGTCTGAAAAAAGCGCTGAAGAGGAAGGGCATTGATCCAAAGGCGACCAAGAGCAAGGCCGTGCAGAGCTTATCCAACAAGAAGAAGTAGAGATGAAGAGCGTTCAGCAAACGACAACGTGCTGGCGACAATCTTGAAGCCTCGCCTCGCAGTCAGCTATCCGTCTGCCAAGCACGCACAAGGCGATAAACAGGCTGCGGCAACAACCTCCCACAGAAATCTTTCACCTCACCACCTCTTTACCGGCCCTTTGTGCCTGTCGCTTGGGTGGTGCGACTGCCACCCACCAGCATCAGTCTCTCGAAGTTTACCGTCAGCCATGTCTTTCTTGGCTCGCTGACTTGGCCCTTGTTCAGCCGGCACCACCCTCATCATTATACCGCATCTACCTACCTACAGTGGCTCCAATCTGTAGCTCCTATTGGGATTCAAAAATTTGATCCCATCGAACATGGCAATTCGCAGCTCGATTGCAGGTGATACTAATAGCGATACCACGCAGAATTCCCACGACCGTGCAACGAGGTATTTGAAAACTCAACGGGAGGCTGAGCCAGGCGTCCGCCGCGGTTCGCTTCGAGATGGGAGAATCATAAGACCTGCATGGCTGCTCGCAGTGTAGACCGACTGCATATCTTCGTTGCTGTCGCTTTCGAGCCCAATCTTCCGGGCAAGTTCCTAAACGATTTGGGTGGGAGTAAGATGACGTTTTAGCGAGGAGTTCATGGAATCAGCGTCAGCAAGCGCTTCTCGGACTGACATCGATATGTGATCAGATCCTAAGATTCCCGATAGACATAGTGGTGACCTGTGGCGGAGGATGCGACATGGATCTCTCCATCGCCGGACTGCGCATTGACTCACAAGGACTCCCCATATCTGATTCTCTAGGTACTGGCATTGGCGGCCTTCACCTCGACGTTGGTACCCACTGGCAGCAACGGCTTACTCTTGTCTGTCGAGCATTAATAATCATGCATGGATGTCCAATTCGAATTCCGCGGAACAAGCTCACTCGATGTTCTCACCATTCGGAGCAGTCAAGCTACGAATCAGAGCTTCACATGGGCGATGGAGAAGACTGATCGCAACCTGTCTCAGTTGGACGCCTTCTGAGCACACGAAGGCAGTGACGAGCTTGTGAACTTCTTGGGAAGGGAACAGCATGAGCAGAAGGCCGAGCAAGTCCGCTTGCGCTTATTAGGGCCCGACGCGAATGATCACTTGGATGCACAATGTCGACGGCAGAATGATAATGAGGTCGCATTGCAGCCAACACGACACCGGAGCACAGGGCACAGCACATGAAGAGAACGCCACGCATAACATAACGTGCCGAATGACCCGGGCCCGCAAGCACTTCTACCCTGACTTGTGCTCAGCGAAACGGGCGAGCGAAGGGTACGATATACATATCTCATCAGCACTTCTATGTACCATCGTGAGGCCTGTGACTTCCACCATCAGACTTCCCGTCACCGCATCATCCCGGCAAGACCCATCTCGCAGGTTCACCTTGCAGTGACCAGTCTGCCTGCCGCTTGCGCAAGTCTCACGCAAAGATCCCAAAGCCTCTTTCACCGCTCTCGGGGAGCGTTTCAGGTGGCGAACAGGTGCGCTTTCCTTTGACGGCCACCCGCGCATACTACACG
The DNA here is from genome assembly GCF_000340215.1 of Pseudocercospora fijiensis CIRAD86. Taxonomy (NCBI): domain Eukaryota; kingdom Fungi; phylum Ascomycota; class Dothideomycetes; order Mycosphaerellales; family Mycosphaerellaceae; genus Pseudocercospora; species Pseudocercospora fijiensis. The sequence goes on from NW_006921536.1 coordinate 2,534,979, forward strand.
TATAACCAACCGCCCGCTATACCAGGATCAATCTTACATACATACAGTCCACATCGGCGCTGATGCGTCGACTTCGGACTTCCTCCCTTTGCAACGAATACGAGTCCTGCCATTTGAAATGCTGTGACTGGTGGCTACAAGCAGGTTGTGGAAGACGCGGCAGCCTGACGAGGCATACACAGCAAATGGACATGATGAGTTTGACTCTCTTTCTGCGATACCGGCACGTTGGCCCGACAGACAGATAATCTCGGGGCCCTCGGGTTGATCTCTCAACCTTGTGCACTACTGAAGGACGTGAAAGTTAAGCCCTTGGCAAGTGTGCGAAACTCTTTCCTCGCTTTGACCTCAAACATCGATGCTCCCTCGTCGTCTCGCTGGTCGCCCATCGACCAACCAGTACCACGACTCAGAAATCAGTCGACTTCATTTCCCGGCGTCTTTGCTCCGTCTAGGCGAGATCGCGCGTGCTGCAATGGAATTAGTGATGTTGATTTCTCCTGGGGGTGCCCTGAGAGGTTCAAAACCTAATCACGTTTCACGGCACGGGAAAAGTTTGATACAGTAGTGGCCCCATACCCATGCTCAGGGGACGTCTCGGCAGCTAATTCAGGAATCAGGATCCCAAGTGACAGCTGCAGCGCAAGCTTGTGACTACGAACAACCCTCAAAACGGCAGCGAGCTAGCATGAAGCTCCATGGATATGCAGCAGAACGTGTTGCATGAAAAAACATCAACGTTGCATCTCCCAATGATTTGGCTCTTCTGCGTGAGAAACGCCAGAAGCCGCCCAGAACCTGGAAAACTTTCCTTATAGCGTATCGAATACGAACAGTGATGTTAGTTTCTGGGTTCTGGACCACTCTTGGCGAACATGGGCCTGCGAGTTCTTCTAGGAATGCCTTGAAGAAGTTTATATCAGGCCTCTAACTTTAGCATGTCCTCTTTTAAGCCGACCATACAAACACCACCTCGTGTACTCGGAGTCACGCCACGACCGAACAGGAAATCTGCGTAGCCGCGGATGCGACGCCACAACCAGGGCGGCATGTGAGTGACAGGTCCAGACAGGAATGGCACCTTGCTGAGCGGGAAGTCAATACAACCTCCACAAGCATGAGATGCATGTTCTCTCTCGACCCAGGTCCGATGATGGACATGGTACAATCGGCATACAAAAGACGCATGCCAGCCGCTGCAGAAGGTTGTTGATACCGCACCAGTCTCTTCCATCTCTTCCCATCGACTCAAAGAGCCTCAAACTCGAAGCCTGAACTCCAGTTCGTCCAACAATCTTTCTCAACCACCATGCAGTTCAGCTACATCTCCGCCGCACTGGCCACTCTGGCTCTCAGCAACGCTGTTGCTCTCCCGCAACCAGCTGACGTGAGTCACACGACGGCATATTATCGATAAAAAAACAGTCCTGACATCCAAGCAGTACATCAACGAGCTCGAAGTCCGCGACCCACAAATCGGCATTGGTGTTGGTGTTGGCGTGAGCGTTGAAATCGACGCCCAAGTGTCAGCCGCCGTCGAAGTCGTCAAGCAGCAATGCACCAACTGGTCCTGCGGCTGCTCAGCATTCCAGACTTGCTTCACCCAGGTCTGCGATGCGCACAAATACTCTGCCGAGGTGGTTGCTGGCCTGAAAGCAAAATTCGACCTTAGCGTTAACATTGGAATCGGTGTTGGCATCGACATTGCCGCGTACAAGCAGGCAATCATCGGATACTGCCAACCACTGACCAACTCTTGCTTCGAGTCCTACTGCGCACAGCAAGGCTACAGCCTCGACGTCATCGCCCAGCTGAGGGTCGAGTTGGGGCTCAGTGTTAGCGTTGGATCTTAGATGATGAGTCGAGTGGACTGGGAGAATTGGACTGGCCGTTCGTGGCAATACATATTGAACGAGTTGCGCTACTGATGCAAACCCAGGGATAGGGACAGGCATGCTTAGTGTGTTGGCTGGCTCTACGGCGTTCTTGTTTCGTCCTCTCTGTGAGTGACCACACATCCATACGAAAGCAGTACTTAGCAAGACACATACAAGCGAATCATTGTAATTAGAACATTTGTCTTCAGCAGATCACATATCATATATCACACATCACATATCACACGTCTCGACCAACCTCACCCCACCCCACCTTCCCTTACCTCCTCCTAACCCTCAACCTCAACTTCAACCCGCCCCCTCATCCTCATGCCCCTTAATATCATAAACCCCATTCATCTGCAACGTCAAGATCGAAACACTATCCCTCATCTTTTCATCCAACCTCCGCTCCATCTCTTCCGTCGTCTCCCCTTCCAACCTCACCGCCTCAATCCCACACCTCCGAAACAAAACGAAAAAAAAAATCCCAACAAACTCCACCTGCGCCATCCTCTGCCCGGGACAAACCCTCGGCCCTGAACTCCAAGGAATGAAACTCCCCGGTGGCGGACGGAAGAGTTCTCCTGTTTTGGGGGAGGAGCCAGCGGGAGGGGCGGAAGAGTTTTTCATCATCATCATTACTGGAGGAGGGAGATGGGTTGTTGAGATTTCTCCATGCGTTGGGGATCTTGATGGATTCCTACAAGATTAATGTATACCGAAGCTTTACTAGCCGGGATCCGATAAATTTTTCCCTTAGTCGTGAGAAACTCCGTGTTCCGAATTTGTTTCGCGAGATGGATTACTGGAGGGAAGAGACGGAGGGTTTTTGTTTCTCAAGATCTCCATAGCAAGTTCTGGGTGTCGAGTGTTCATTTCGAAGAGATCAGGCGTGACCATAACGACCGTGTCTTCGTTGCCCTGCGGTTTGCCCCAGACTTCGTACTGTCGTGCGCCTTCATGGGACTCGTGGCCGCAAATGCATAGTGAGATACGGTCCGTTATCCATGTAGGAAGATTCCGCTTCAGCCAAGGACGAAGCGGAACTCAGGTAACCATCCACATCAAGTGATTTTGATCGAGAGGTCTACACAATTCTTAGCGTAAGGCTTGACTCGTTTGGAAAATGTACTGGCATGAAGAAGCATGGCAGCCCGGATTTTCGAGCATTGATCCAGTTCTTCAAGAATCTGTAGACAAACGATGAGAAGTACACATATTAGCTAGCAGATGCCAACGTCAGCAAGTGCTCGAGCATTGAGAGAAGTACAATGATCTATCCAGGATCGAGTTATAGTAACAGCTGAGGAAAAGCGTCCCATCCATAACCTTGGCTTCAGCCGTGAGACGTGGGTGCTCGAGCATTGAGAGAAGTACAATGATCTATCCCTCCCATGCAGAAGCACAGGCCGTTTCAGAAGCGTAACGTACCTAGTGCGGCCGATCAGAATCGTAGAAATGAACGCCATGTTCGCGATTACTTAGCGACCGGGTAATGCGAACTCGTATATTCGCGCGGACTTTTATCACAAATGTTGCATTCTCAAAGATCAGTGTCGTCGCAGACGATTGCTATCATCAATGTCAACTATCGTTCACTTACGATGCCGGGAGATCCGGATGATATAGGAAAAGAATCATTGATCTGTCGTAGCTGACCTGCAGAAACCGACCCATCAACCAATTACGACATGTGGAGATGTTGGATCTAGCCAACCCATCTTCTCGCACTCTTGAACATCCTGGACCATGGACCAAATTCACCCCACTCCTTTGCCTGTTCAGCGGGCAGGTAGCTGGCGACTTCCTTCAAGATGGTACGTTCGGGATGCGGCATTAACGCCAGGACTCTTCCGTCTGGGGTTCTGACACCGGTGATACCGAGAGGGCTGCCGTTGGGGTTGAACGGGTAACGCTCAGTCGGGGTCAACTTGTTGTCCACATATCTCATCGACACCAAGCCTTGGTCAACGAGAGCTTGCGGTGATGAAGCACCAGTATGCGAGAAATTCGCACGACCTTCGCCATGAGCTGTGACGATGGGAAGATATGAGCCCTCCATACCGTGCATGAAGACCGAAGGCGGCTGAGAAGTTGGATTCGTAACTTGGACCATGCAGACTCGAGCTTCGTACTGCTCGCTAATGTTACGCTCAAAGGTCGGCCAGTTCTCTGCTCCTGGGATGATTTCGGTCAATCTTGACAGGAATTGACAGCCATTGCAGACGCCCAATGCGAAAGTGTCTTTGCGCTCGAAGAAGGCCTTGAACTCGTTGCGAGCGCCTTCATGTAGCAGCACACTTTTTGACCAGCCTTGACCAGCACCGAGAACGTCGCCGTAGCTGAAACCACCACAGGCTGCTAGGCCGACACATGACGCGAGCGAGAAGCGTCCCGAGAGAATATCAGTCATATGCACGTCAATTGGACTGAAGCCTGCTGTAGCGAAGGCGAAGGCCATTTCGGCCTGGCCGTTGACACCCTGCTCGCGTAAGATAGCAACCCGTGGCTTGGTTCGGATTTGTGATGAGATGGTGGTGCTCCAGGTCGAGATATTCTCATCTGGCTTGTATGTCAGCTTGTACTGCAAGCCTGGATCCTGATCATTCATGATGTTCTCCTTCTCTGCAGCTGCACATGCAGGGTTATCTCTGCGACTCTGCATTGCCCAAGATGTGTGGTGCCACTTCTGCTGCAACTCAGCTCTCGGTGCACGATAGACGCAATCGGCGCCATAGTAAATTGTCAGCTCCTGCTTTGAAGCCTTTGGCACAGTGCCGATCTTGATCGGAGACATGGGCGCGAAGACTCCGCGGAACACATTCTCATGCTTCTTGCGGATCTGGAAGACGACGCCAAGCTCTTCGTTGAAAAGAGTCTCAATAACATCCTGCGGTCTTCCAGATTTGACAATGTTGTCAAGGGCTAGAGCAATACCACAGCGGCCAGCGAACATCATTTCGACCAAAGTGGTGAACAGACCACCGTCTGATCGGTCGTGATAGGCGAGAACAACGTCCGACTCGTGAAGTTGCTCGACAGCATGGTAGAAATCCTTGATGAAGTCGACATCGTGAACATCTGGAGCCGTGTTGCCTACTTGGCTGAAGACCTGTGCCAAAGCCGAGCCACCTAGAGCCTTCTTGCCACCAGCCAGATCAACAAACATCAAAAGTGTGTCGCCAACATCTTCTTGTCGTCTGAGTGTTGGAGTCCAGGTGCTGGCTAGGTCATTGACTGGCGCAAAAGCAGAAATGACCAATGATAGCGGTGCAGTGACTTCTTTGCCTTCCCACTTAGTCTTCATTGACATGGAGTCTTTACCCACTGGTATAGAAATGCCCAGTTCGGGACAAAGCTGCATGCCGATCGCCTCGACAGCTTCATAGAGCGCAGCACCTTCGCCAGGATGACTGCTTGCTGCCATCCAGTTCGCTGAAAGTCGGATCTTGCTGAGTCTGTTGGGAATGCTCGCGGCGGCGATGTTCAGAAGCGACTCGGCTACGGCCATACGAGCTGATGCTGCCGACGAGATAAGGGCCACCGTCGGCTTCTCTCCCATAGCCATCGCCTCACCGGTTTTTATTCCAGGTGTGAGCGACGTCGCAGTGACCGAGACGTCTGCAACAGGAGTCTGCCAAGGCCCAACCATCTGATCTCGCACTGTGAGGCCACCGACAGTGCGATCGGCAATCGTGATGAGGAAAGACTTGGAGCCGACAGCCGGTAGAGCAAGTACCCTGTCTACTGCGTTGGGTAGCACTGCTTGAGTAGTTGTAGGAGACTTGGGAAGGTAGGTGGCCAGACTGCTGTCGAATGCTGGAAGCTTGAGTCTGCGGGAGTCCACAGTCCTATGCATCTTCGGCGGTTTGCCAAATAGTGTCGACATTGGCAGGTCGATTGGTATTGGCTCGTCTTTCGAATCACGATCCATCAGCACCAGACGTTGCTCCTGTTGTGCTTGACCAACGACTGAGTAGCCACAACGTTCTCGCTTGCAGATTCTGATGAATGTATCGAGCTTGTCGGGTGCAATCGCCATGACATATCGCTCTTGAGCCTCGCAACACCAGATCTGCAGCGGGCTCAAGCTGGGATCAGCATTGTCAATTTCTCTAAGCTCGAACTTCGCACCAAAGCCGGCGTCTTCGACAAGTTCTGGAAGTGCGTTCGATAGACCACCAGCACCAACGTCATGGATGAGCTGGATTGGACTCTGCTGGCCAAGCGAGGTGCAAGTATTGATGACTTCTTGCGCTCTGCGCTGCACTTCAGCATTTCCACGCTGCACACTTGCGAAATCCAGATCGACGCTTCCCTCGCCTGATTGAATGCTTGAGGCTGCTCCGCCACCAAGACCAATGAGCATGGCTGGTCCACCAAGCACAACCAGATGAGCACCAGAGCTTACCAGACCCTTCTTCTTAAGCGCCATCTCTGGTCGCACTGTACCTACGCCACCTGCAATCATAATTGGCTTATGATAGCCTCTGACTTCGGTCGAAGTCTCATCGACAGGTACATTCATCGAAAGCGTGCGGAAATATCCAGTTGTGCAGGGCCTACCGAATTCGTTGTTGAAAGCAGCGCTCCCGATCGGAGCTTCAATCATGATATCCAGACTGCTTGCGAGATGAGCAGGCTTTCCAATGTCAAGCTCCCATGGCTGCTCATGACCAGGAATGCGCAGATCTGACACGCTAAATCCAGCTAACCCAGACTTGGGCTTCGAACCTCTGCCGACAGCTCCTTCATCTCGAATTTCACCTCCCGATCCAGTCGCAGCTCCAGGATAGGGCGATACAGCAGTTGGATGGTTATGTGTCTCGACCTTGGCGAGATAATGTACGGTCTCCTTGGTCTGCTTCCATTCTCCACTAATCTGCTCAGGTGCCCAATGCGTTCCTGTGAAGCCTTGTAGAACAGCTGCATTGTCACTGTAGGCAGATATGACATGATCTGGATGAGTATTGTGTGTATTTCGAATCATAGAAAACAGGCTTCGACCTTTCTCAACTCCGTCAATGGTCCAGCCTGCGTTGAACTGCTTATGCCTGCAGTGTTCAGAGTTGACTTGTGCGAACATGAAGAGCTCAACATCGGTAGGGTTGCGCTGAAGCTGGTTCGTATATGCATCGATCAAGTAGTCCATCTCAGATGCATCTAGCGCGAGACCAAGTCGCTTGTTGGCATCCTCCAGCGCAGCTCTAGGTCCAGCCGAGCTATGCAACAGGTCTATCCGTTCCAAAGGTTGAGGTGGAAGCTGCGCAAACATCTCATTGAGATCTGGCGGGTTTGTGCTGAGCGTCTCCGTCATGCGATCATACAACGAATCCGGGCTTGGGATGGAATCACCTTGTGGGGCCTGCTCAAATCTTGCAGCGAAGATGATGCCACGCTCTATCCTCCTGACCACCTGCCCAAGGCCACATACTTGAGCAATGCTCGTCGCTTTCGAGCTCCAAGGCGAAATTGTGCCTGCCCGAGGGCTGACGAAGAACAAGCTCGTTGTCGCATCCTCGGGATGGTTGCCGTTAATGACCGCCTTGAGCAGAGCGCCATAAAGTTCAGTCTTCACATCTGGGTAGCTTCCATATTCAAGGAGTTGATCCAGGATGGAGATCTCGCCGGCCAAAAGCTGACGCGGCGACGATATATAATGTACCCATATCGCCTGCAGATCCTTCGCCCCTAAGGCGGACTTCAGGTGATCGAGGCGAAAGTCAGAGAAAGCTGAAGAGCCAGGGAATGTCCGGAAGGCAAGTTGTGAGGTCGCCATGTTGCTATCAATGTTGGAGACCAGGCCTCAAGCCGCGGGCGGTGAGGCTAATAGAAATTCTTCACATGCTGAAGTCGAAGTGACAAAATGTTCAGGGCACAATTTCCTGCCTTGCTAAGTTTTAGCCTTCGCGCCACGAAAAGCTTGTCCAAGCTGCCGGAACTGCACGTGACAACAAATCTGAAAGTCGATATGAACTTCACTGGTGTTGATTGTTTTGCTGAGCAATATTTCGCTGACATTGGTAGGATACCATCTCATAAACTCCTATCCTTCTAGGTATTCAGACGCCATGCTCAGGCGTTCGTTCGGTCCACACCGCAAGCTAAGACGCTTCATTTCAAACCCCACGAAAGAAGACTCCCGCCTCGTTCCATTTCCTCCCAAGAGTAATGCTAGCATGCGACTCAATTCGCAGCATTGCTCGATTTGCTATTGCTTCGCGACCTGTTGCCCGTGCTAGGTCGATCCGACGCTGACGACGTGTGTTGATGCTGACTTTTGCTGCCGTGGGAACGCTTCTAAATTCGCGCCAAATCCAATCAGAACAAAAGGCCATGACATGACTGTCATTCCATGCATGTAAAGAGACAAGGACGAAGAGGATCAACGCGATGCAATGCAAGGCAGACACAGGTGCTTGCGATGCAGTGCATACGCGCATGTGATCGAATATACAAAGGAGAAGGTCATTTTCAAGAGAGTAAGTATGTTGGGGATGAGTGCAGCGTGTGCGAGGTAGGCTCGAGCTTCTCATCCACGTACCGAATTGGTGTGTCTTTCAGCTCTCCTGTCGTCCTGTAAGCGGAGTCGTTCCATGGAGGTCAGATCTCCGTCTTCGCTTCGCATAGGGCTTTTCGATGTGTTGCCATATGCATTGGGAGGGCGTACCGCTGGAGCATGCCCATTCTGCTTCATTTGATCGGCAAGTTGCGACAGCCGGTCCCACTTCGCTTGTCGATTCGCCTTGACAGCTTCTGCGTTGTTTTGTTGCTCGGTGTACTCGTGCGAGCACTCGTCGAACAATTGTGGGTTTACTTCCATGAACAGCTTCATGGCGTTGTATACCATGCCGTGTATGGTTCTATAACTTGTAAGCTTCAAGCGACGGAGATATACGACGGTAGCTTGTGCGAACTTACCGATTCCAGTGACCTTTCGAGTTTTCGTATAGAGGTGCGAACATTATCGGCAAAATCACATCAACATTGTCGCTCACAAGATTACAGAAGTACTCATTGTTCCAGAAATAGAGGGCACGCTCGGCGACCTAGAATCGTCAGCAGAAGGACAGAAAGCACGTATGCGCTCGAGACATACCTGGAAATGTGGGCTTGCGACGCTCTTTGCGAGCTGGTTGAACAGCGGCTCCTGGACCTTGGCAAATTCGGCCGGATCCATGACCTCAAAAATATCCTCGACCTCGTTCAAGAACATGACCTCCTTCGTGCTGTTGACCTTCGGCCAGTATCGTAATAATCCCAACACGACTTCCTCTGTGAGCGCTGCGTCCTTCTCCAGGAATTGAACAATGCAGTATGCCAGCTGTGGGTGATACATGCTCAAGCTCTTCACTTTGTGCAGAGGAATGAGCACTCGTGTGAGGAAGAGTTTGTGCTCTTCCTTGAGCGGCAAAGCGAAGCCATTGATGATGGAGCCAAGAATTTCCAGTAACTCCGCGATACCATTAAACCTCTCCGTCTCATATATGAATTGAAAGAAGACGTTGTTGATGCTTCTTCTGATGAAAGATCGCAGATTGAGGAATTTTCCGTATATCCTGTGTAGTGTGGTCTTCAAGAAGTCTCTTTCTCTTGGATCTTCAGAATCAAACAGCTCGAGCAGCTGCAGCACAAAACTATGGTCGATGTACTGCTTCGCATAGTTGGTGTTGAAATCCTGACTTTCTATGAAGCGAAGGAAGAACTCGTAGACGACTTGGATGTGAGGCCATGCGACCTCGAGGACGGGTTCATCCTCCTCAGGATCAAACGCTTCGCCTTGAGGGTTCATCGGAGGCGGGATGGGGCGAAAAAGGTTCTTCGCAAACATCTCGACGACTCTCGGGTACATGGGCTCCGATATGACCTGTCGGTTCTGCGCGACATAGTCCAGAAGCTCGTGTAGCGCCAGTCGCTTGATCTCTTTGCTCTTCATGTCACCAGACGCATCGTTAAAGTCGAATATGATATTGCATTGATCAAGCTTCTGCATGAACAGCTCCTGTCTCCTGTTGGGCGGGACTTCATGGAAGCCCGGGAGCTTCTCGAGCTCACGCTGCCTTTGGTCTGAGATATCGAAGCGTGACGAGTGCTGTCGTTTAGGCGTCCTAATACCTTCAGGCACCGTGTCTTTGGGCGTGGCTTGCAATCGATCGAACAACAAGCTCTTCTGGCCAGCCTTTGGCGGCGCGAGGTCGTGCGGCATGGTTTCGGCGGCGCCTGGTGGAGGAATGTGCTGTCTTGACGTTAGGTTTGTATGAATTTGACGCATATAAAGGCCAGCTTACAGGGGCACTAGGAGAGATTACCACGCTAGGAGCGAGCTGTCCCAACCTGCCTGGTGTAGACGCACCTCCCTGCTGATTTGGTGCAGAATTGGAGGGGTTTGCGGCAGCATTGCCGTGCTGTGGGAAGTGGCCTGAGTTGGGGCCCGTGTTCATCTGTTGCTGACCAGGCATTGGCGCGCCTGGGTGTGATTGCGTAGGCGCATCGGAGGGCAATGGCTTATTGCGCGAGTCGACGAGGTTGCTGGTGGAAGAAGTCGGCGTGGCATGGGCAGAACCGGCAGGCGAGTGTGTGCTGGAGCCGGCGTGGGGGGATGCGGTGCCCGAGGAGCCATCTTTGCCGCCCTTCTTCGCCAACTTGTTGCCCTCTCGGTCCTTGTTCCGCGAGAGCTGGTCATGCTGTGTCAATGGCCATCAATACTAGAGGAGCGCGTTCGGGAGGGGGAGGGCGAGCTTACCACGCGCTGCCTGAAGCCCTTCATCATGCGTCGAGTATCCCAGGGTGGGCCCGGCGGGTTGGTAATGGTAGGAGGGAGTGTGGTGTGCCGACGATAGGGCTAGCGCTGCTCACGGAGCTGCGCCAGGGCTGCGAGAATGCACTGGAGTCGGTCTGTTGTTCCTGCCCTGGCCTGGCCTCAGAGTGCCGTTGCTGCTGCGATGCGCACAGCTGTGGTATTCCGCAATGCTCGCCGGGAGCTGCGCACACGAACGCGGTAGATAATGCAGGGAGCGTGAGGGAGGGAGGGAGGGAGGCGGGCGGCGCGGGCAGAGAGGGCGGTGGTGCAGCGGGCAATGCAAGGCGAGGGAGAGTCGGGTGGGTTGTGATGTCCGCTCTGCTGTGCTGCCGCTGTCCGCTGTCCGCTATCCAGAGCCAAGCCTAGCGCGACTTAAGCTGCCAAGATTGCGGGCAGCAGAGGCTGTGGAGGGCCAGAGCGAGGCGAGAGCGAGAGGGCGTACGACTCGTGGACTGCCAGGTGTGCGAAAATCGAGAGAGGGGAATGGGAGCGCCGATGCTCTCGAGTCGTGCGTGCGTACGGTGTGGTGTGTGCGTGTTGATCTCTCTCGCATGCGGGAAGAGGCTCCCCTGCCCTCTGATTCGCTGGCATTGAACAGCTTCAGACTGTCGGCTGCTGCTTCCGCGACGGCACGTGATGCACATACAAACCTCCAGCAACACACTTCCACCGCTGCACTCCGAGATGCAACGCACATCGTCACATCAAGATCACGAGGGTGGCCAGCCGGGCGCAGCACCTGTTCACGCTGTGGGCAGTGCGCGCATCGTGAGCGTCGAGCACCCATGCATCATCCGCAACTTTGAAAATGGCATCAAGTCGCTGGGCGGCGAGGCTCAACTCAAGCACGTATGTGTCCACTACTACTGTGACGCGAGGCGCGGCGCGATGTGTGCGGTCTGACATGGAAGCTATGTGTAGGTTCTCGAGCATCACGTGGACGATACAAAATTGTCGAGCAAACAGAACCAGCTGCCCGAGCCAGTGGCCGGAGTGTCGCTGCGACCAGACGATCCCTTCGCCAAGAAGATCGCATCGACCGGCTGCCGTACCAGAAATGTGCTTGTCAGGGTGACCGTGCCGAAACGGACAGGCCGCAAGCGCAAACGAGGATCCGATGAGCCGTTCGAGGAGCCATTACAGCCAGAGCGACAAGATGCGGGCATCACCGCGCCCAATCTCATCCGCAGACTTCGCGACAGTGAGGGCAAGTACCACATCGAAGCAGTCGGCATGGTCCGCGAAACGCATCGATTTCGGACTCTGCCAGACTTCCAGCTTCGTAGCGCTGATCTCCCAATCATGCACCAGCTGAGAGAGCATACAATGATGCCCGACTACGATAAGCTTGCTCAGTTCCGCGTCAGGACCGACATAGGAAACCACGACATCACCGCTTTTCCTGCTCCTCCCACCTTCACCAGCTTTGACATGCCCCACAAATACGAGTATCAACAGGCGTCTGGCGTTGTGTATGTTCAGGATGAGAGCGGACAGGTGACTGCCAAGAACATCTCTGCGCCTCAGAAACGTGTGACTTGGGCTCTTGCACCAGACGCACCCGAAGTCCCACAGAAAGCTCCAATTGACCTGCCTCGGCGCAGTCCGACTGGCGAGCTGCTTCCAAAGGCGGTGAAGGAGCTGCAGAAATTACTCGAAACCCGTCCTCTTCTGACCAAGCGTGTCGCTCTGAACTCCATGGTACCCATTAGTGATACCATTTTCAAGGAAGCCACGCAATACGTTGGCTACAGCTTCAAGGCAGGTCCTTGGCGCGACAGTCTCATCAAGTATGGTGTGGACCCGCGAAAAGACCCCAAGTGCCGCTTCTACCAGACTTTGATGTTCCAGGTTGACAAAGAAGCATTCAAAGATCCCGCCGACGAGAAGGTAAAGTTCCAGATATCATCTACGAGTTGGGCGAGGCCTCTCAGGCACAGCCGTGATGCGCCAGAGTCGCATATCTTTGATGGGAGGAATGTTACTGCCAATGGTAAAACCTGGCAAGTGTGTGATGTGACAGATCCCATGGTGAAGGAGATTTTTGACACCGAGAATATCAGAGAAGAGTGCGACCCTTTCCAGTGGGGCTGGTATCACAATGGAACGCTAGCCAAGGCTCGCACGATCATGAAGGATAAGATGAGGTTCTTGTTCGCGAACGAAGACCCTCCGATGGAAGATTACAAGCACATCAGCAAGATTCCAGACAGACTCACCAAAGACAACATGGCTGAAGCACAACTGGCGCCAAGGACATATGGCCACCACGCGTCCGCTTTGGCAAATGAGATTCGGAACATAGTGAAGAGTGGCGAAGGCACCCGGAGTGCGGAGAAGCTCTGGGCACAAAAGAAACAGGCTGCTGGGGAAGCTGTTGATGATGACCACGCGAGCGCGGTGGACGACGAAGAGGCAGCTGAGCTGCGAGGTCTCGATGTGGCTGATGACGATGAGGGTGATCTGGAAGAGAATAGAGATGGGGTCATTGAAGCCGAACCTGATCAAGCTTCGAATGGAGCATGAGCATTATCAGAGATCCATCGTGATCGCGAGAACGTAGATTGAGCGCCGGCCACTTCAAGCATACGATCACGACACTGGCGAAGGTATCCTGCGAGACTGATCATAGTTAGTCTCTTTACACTTGGTTTCGGCAGCGTACGCAGCTGTGATGGTCGTCTACATTATTGGAAGTGCTGAAAGCACGTGAAACATTCGTTGAACTTTTTCCTTTTCAAGACGACCCGCTGGACGCAGGAACATATCCCAGTCACGTGTTTGCTTTGCTTTGCGGGCAAGCTCTTGCAAGCATGGGCCTGACCGGCGAACGTGCTCAAACGAACGCAAGAACGTCTTTGCTTAACCAGATCTCCCCCATGCCGTCTGCGCGCGTCTTGACACTTCCCTTCCCTAATTGCAAACACATACAATCGGCTGATAAACTACTACTTCACGTCTTCATCAATGCTTGGCTCGACTATGCTTCCCAAATCAGGACAGAGATCCCTGACTGCCCGCCCCGGCGCTTGCTGATAGGCACAAGAAAAGTCGCCAATGGATGCGAAGATGCGCGCCGGACATGGCCATTGTTGAGGCGGGGTATTGTCGATTCGTACAGCTAAAGAATACATAACTTGTAGGTCTAGATGTTCTATCGTTTCCGTCCGTTCGTCTATACCATCAACCTCTCTCATACCAGCTCGAACCATCCTAACTGCCTTGCACTGGCTGAGCTGCCGTGTCCGCCGGCAATATGGTCTTGGAACGCTTACAGCAGATGGCTTCCCATGTCACGGGCCAGAAGGTCCAGCCTCATCCTTTCGATCCGCTTACATTGGACGAGATCAGAACAGCGGTCGAGATCGTGCGAAGAGAATACCCGAGCGTACACTTCAATGCGATCACACTATGGGAGCCTCGAAAGGCAGAGATGCAGAAATGGCTCGCCAGCCCACAGACAGTCCCGAGACCACATCGAGTAGCAGACATTGTGGCAATTGGAAGAGGTAGCAAAGTATACGACGCGTTGGTTGATCTGAACGAAGGCAGGATCACACAATGGCAGCAGACTCCAGATGTTCAACCATTAATCACCATGGAGGACCTGCAGCTGACAGAGACTGTGGCAAGAAAAGACGCAAAGGTCATTGAGCAGTGTGGTATCCTTGGAATCCCGCCACAAGATATGCACAAAGTCTACTGCGATCCTTGGACAATTGGCTACGACGAACGATTTGGTTCGGGAATTCGACTACAACAAGCTCTGATGTATTATCGGCCGAACATTGACGATTGCCAGTATACCTTCCCGCTCGATTTTTGTCCCATCTTCAACGCAGACACGCACGAGATTATTCACATTGACGTGCCGAAAGTGCGAAGACCTCTGAATGCTGCTCCGCCGATCAACTATCACGCTGAAGCGATCGAGAAAGAGGGTGGTCACAGAACAGACTTGAAGCCAATCAATATATCACAACCTGAAGGAGTGTCATTCGCGGTAGAAGGGCGAACATTGAAATGGCAGAACTGGAATATCCATGTTGGTTTCAACTATCGAGAGGGCGTGGTTCTCTCGAATATCACGTTCAATGACAAGGGCAATGTTCGTCCGCTTTTCTGGCGACTGTCTCTGGCGGAGATGGTCGTGCCATACGGCAATCCGGAGCATCCACATCAAAGGAAGCACGCCTTCGATCTTGGTGAGTATGGTGGAGGATACATGACAAACTCGCTCTCTTTGGGCTGCGACTGCAAGGGCGCTATCCACTACATGGACTTCGACTTCGTTAACAAAGCCGGCGAGCCTCAAACAATCAAGAACGCAATTTGCATTCACGAGGAGGACGCTGGAATCTTGTTCAAGCACACCGACTTCCGAGACGATTCCTGCACTGTGACTCGTGCTCGCAAATTCGTGATCAGTCACGTCTTCACAGCAGCCAACTATGAATACTGCGTCTACTGGATCTTCATGCTGGATGGTACTATCCAGCTCGAGGTCAAGCTTACTGGCATCTTGAACACATACGCTCTCGCACCAGGTGAATCTGCAGCGCCATGGGGAACGGAAGTCTACCCAGGCGTCAACGCTCACAACCACCAGCACTTGTTCTGTTTGCGCGTAGATCCGAATATTGACGGCCCAGAGAATACCGTCTTTCAGGTCGACGCAGTGCAAGGCGAAGGTGAGGTCGGCAGCAAAGATAACTTTTACGGCAATGCCTTCTATGCCAAGAAAACCAAGCTCGAGACCATGGAGACTGCTCGAAGTGACTACAACGGCCAAACAAGTCGCACCTGGGAAATCGCCAACACGAACAAGATCAACCCATACAGCAAGAAACCCGTCTCTTACAAACTCGTCAGCAGAGAAGTCCCATCCTTGCTGCCGAAGGTGGGCAGTCTAGTGTGGAAACGAGCTGGCTTCGCCCGCCATGCCGTCCACGTAACAAAATGTACGTCTTCGCCTCGCCCATCCCCTTTCCCAATAATGCATACTAACCCATCTCCTCCCATAGTCTCCGACGACCAAATCCATCCAGCCGGCCGCCACGTGCCCCAAACTTCCGGCGAACCCTCGCAAGGCCTCCCCGCCTGGATCGCCGCAGATCCTCAAGGCTCTCTCGACAACACCGATGTCGTCTTGTGGCATACATTCGGTCTCATACATTTCCCCTCTCCCGAAGACTATCCTGTCATGCCCGCTGAGCCCATGACTGTGCTGCTGCGGCCAAGGAACTTCTTCACGAGTAATCCTTGTATGGATGTTCCTCCGAGTTATTCTAGTACGCCGAGTCAGGTTGCGGCTGGGAAGAGTGGTGTGAAAGGGATTGTGGATAGCATTAGTCGGTTGGCTTTTGGGGGGAAAGAGGGGAGTAGTTGTTGTTGAGATTGGTGGAGGATATGGCTCTGGTTATATCAGAATGATATGCACTTTCACTGTTCGCAATTTGGAAGAAATGGAATTTTTGTAGTGGCCACGAACATGCGCCTACTTCATCATTGAGGCCCAAGGCATCCATCGACCCAGAGGCTTGGCGCCGAGAGTGCTCATAAGATCTCGCGTGTGTCCTCCTTGTTTGTTCGACTCAATGAAGATGTAGTGAGTTATTCGGCACGTTTAAACCACAGCCCTTCAGTCCCCGTGTCAATGGGCTATTGGCGTCATTCTTGTTGGCGGCTACCTCCCACTTGCAAAAAAATTCTCCATAATGGCAAACGCGAACGATTCACAACTGATCGACGAACAGACTTTGCTGCGACACGCTCAGAAGAAATATTTTCCTATACTCATCGGCGCCCGCCTTGTGGATCGCTACACGGTCATTACCAAGCTAGGCTTTGGTGCATATTCGACTGTGTGGCTCGCCCGAGATGAGAAGTTCGTGCGATCCACATGCTTGCTGTTGTCCTGCGCACTTGGACGAATCATCGCAAGCTACCTAGGACAAACAACCACGCCGCTGTAAAGATCTTTGTACAAGACGACAGCGCTACGTCTCCAGTCTTGAATGAGATCAGGACAGTCCGCCATGTTGAAACCTGCTCCAAGGAGCATAGTGGCTCAAGTATTGCTCGCCTTCCGTGCGACATCTTCAAACTTGACGGTCCTACCGGACAGCACCACTGCATGGCATCAACTCCTGCAACCAAGAATTTCTGCCTTGCTCTTGCTGCCCTTAATCTGTGTTCTCCAGCCTGAGTCCGCTTGAAGGCGATGATTTGCTTTCGACCGCGTCGCCCAGCTGAAATCGCGTGTTAAGAGCTATGACCCTCTGCATATGGCCCGCCTTGCGGTACGAGGGTATTCTATTCGGAAAAGCGAAGAAGATGTGAAGAATTGTCGTGAGTGAGGGTTCCAAGTTGCACAAATCTGGGCGCTGTCCGAAGGTGCCGTCACTGGGCACTTCCCCGAGCCCTAGCTACTCATCAATCCAGAATGAAACTTTGGTTAGAGATTTCGACGGGCGATATGCCAGGCAAGGGCGATGAAGCTGCAAATGTGTCGCATTACACGAAGTCTATGCTGCTTTGGGCGCGGAGTGGGCGACACAGGCAGATATCTTAGCAATTGTGGTGAAGGGAAACTGTTCGCTCACCCAGGAGAGCCGATGTATGTTCCAGATGATAGGTCCGAGACGGTCAAGGAGAAGCGGCTGGGGAAGGATTCGTTGGACATGCTCGGACATCGATGTCAAGTAATCAGCAGCCGACAAACACCCACAGAGTCGAGCGGAGACAGCGAAGAAAATAGCAGATCAAAGCTCCATTCCTGAAAGCTACTGCTATGGGACCTCCCACTAATCCTCAAAGGCTCGCCGAAGCAGCAGGCCGGTATTAGAGGTTCATGGTGACCATTTCATAATGCATGCATAAACGCCTTCATTTGCCTTCCAACGCGAGTGATGCTTTGCCCATAATCCTCCGCACTCAGTGGTGGAGTTTGTACGCCCATTCCCCAAGACGCCGTCAGGTGCCGCTCCTTCCTTCAGCGCCGAGATCATGTCATGGTCGCGTGACTGGTGGTTGTTGTACAGGTTGCAGTGGATGTTGAGCACTCATTGGAGGTTTGTAGTGCGAGTCGTTTACTTGCTGCGAGATGTGTTAGCTGGTGGAAGGATGTGGGTGGCATTGGAGCTGCCTTCAATGCCGTACCTTCTGGCTCTCGTCTTTCTTCTCTTGCGCTTCAGGCGTCGAACTCGCTTCTTTCTCCACTTCGCTCTCATCTTGGCTAGAGTGACTGCGACGATGTTAGATGCATGTGATGATGGGCGGGAAAATGCGAGGACGCCTACCCTTTGTGCCTTGATGAGTTCGATGGTGAGGAGAGGAAGCTGCGAAGCTTGCAATTGAAAGGTGGTAGTGCGGGCGGCTCTTGGCGCGCTAAGCTGCTACGTCAGAAAGCATGGAAGGAGCGTCGGAGGCATAAGTCTTCGCGCAGTATCCCTTCTAACATTTGCACTTCATCTCGAATAACAAACATTTGCTCACTGCATCTAGACTCGCCAACGGTGCCATTCAACATGGCACTTTCTGAGCAAGATCCACAAGAACCAATAGCGGTCGCGCACCTCGTCTTCCGAGCGACTGACCACCATCAAATTGGTGCGATCTCTCCCTGACTGTCCAAGTATGGACCGGAGCATTAGCTGACAATCGCAGGCACCTATCGCGTCTTTCCACACGATGAATTCGACATTGGTCGCAAGGGCATTCTTCAAGCACTTGATATCGAGGATCCTCACATTTCCAGCCATCATTTGAAGATACACTGCGTTGTGTATGGAGACGAGGACATCCCAGAGGTCGCTCCCATGGTCTATATGAAAGTTCTGTCGATGAACTCAGTTCTGCTCAGACGCAAAATGCGCAATGGCTTGGGGCAGCCGGTCACAGTGACCAACCGCGAAGGCCATGTTCTTCTCAATCGCGGCGATTCCGTACAGCTCACACACCGCATCTCTATGACCTTTGAGCCCCAGCTTGCAATTGACGAACCAGAATTCGATGAGAGGTGTCAAATCGAGTCTACGGCATTTGCTGATCAGTACCAGTTGACGGATCGTATTCTCGGTAAGGGTGGCTACGCGACCGTCTACATTGCTATCAAAACGCATACCGGCCAGCAATTCGCGTGCAAAGTGATCGGCCAGGACGAAAGCTTCACTTGCTCACGATCGATGCGTTCAGCCGCTCGTAACAGCGGGGGCGCCATTCGTGAGGTCGAAGTGCTCAAAAAGCTTTCTCATCCCAACGTCATCTCGTTGGAAAAGGTCATCACTACTCCATTCAATATCTACGTCTTCCAAGAGCTTGCGACTGGTGGAGACCTTTTGTCTTATATGGACAAGAAAGGAAGGTTATCAGAGACGCAGGTCGCGGTCATTGTCAAACAGCTTCTCGAGGCGGTTAATTACCTCCACAGCCACAACGTCGTCCACCGGGACATCAAGCCGGAGAACATCCTCATGACGTCGTGGAAAGATGGTGGTAGACTGGTTCTGAACGACTTCGGCCACGCCAAGACCTTTGCCGACTTCGAGCAAGCAGCAAATGCTGCAGGCGTGCGACGAATGCACACTATGGTTGGCACAGTTGGCTATATCGCACCGTAAGTCCCGATCTTCTGGTATAGGGACCACTAACTTCCACTTCTTAGTGAGGTAACGCGACAGCGAAGAGTTGACCTTGAGCATTCGAGCGGATATTCCAAGGCTATCGACATGTGGTCGGTTGGCTGTACTGCTGCTGCTCTCATCACCAATCATCCTCTGTTCCCAGATGGCAGCACGACCGACGAACAATGCCTAGCGCACATCGCTAGCCTTGAGGAAAACGAAGACTGGCAAGAACTCGGCCATCGCGGAAAGACATTCATCAAAGGCTGTCTGACGATCGACGAAGAGCAGAGACCAACCGCCAAGCAAGCCTTGCAGATGCCCTGGTTCACCCATCCATTCTACAAAGCAGACTTCGATGCCGCATACCAGCATGCAATTGCAGACTGGCAACCAAAAGAGCTTAACGTCAACCTCGTCGAGCATATCGACACCACCGAAGCCGTGGAGCGGGCTCAGCAGGAAAGCAGACGCTCCAAGCATTTCAATTCAGTGCAAGCCACCTTCCGGTCATACCCGAATGTGCAACACACCGCTCGGAAAGGCAGATCAGATGAGCTGCACGCCAGTCCCGCTCGCATCCCAGACACTCCATCGCCTCCACCGCAATACCGGAGCAGTTCGGAGCAGCAAGAGACGTTTGACAGTATTGCCCACCCGCCCGACATGGGCCGATTCCGCGACTTCAGCGTGCATCCACAGGAGACATTCGACCTCAGTCAAGCCATGTCGCTGCCGCCCAAGATATTAAAGCCAGGATCAAACGTCGCTCAGCGCTGAGTGCCGCCATCTACACTACATGTGCCCTCACATTGCTCCGCCGATCGAAAGGCGATCTTTGCTCAAAAGTACTGACCTTGCGCGAAAAGATTTATGCTAATAACGATAATCTTGATGATTTCGCTCGAAACATGCTCAATTTATTCTGAGCCGCTGAAAGGCTCCTGTATCCGACGGAGATGCCTCAGCTAGATAGCTTGCCAAAGCTATATGATATAGATAGTAAATGATACCTTTTCAAGTCTCAAAAAAAAACATCCAAGAACTTTCCAGAAATGCCGACCATGCTGCGCAGCTGGCGACCAACAAGGGATATGATGGCCATTCCGGGTACGAGGTCGACATTCGTGTGAACCACGTTCAAAGCCCGATCGGCATTGGCCTCTTCAATGACACAGCTGATATTGATCTCACTACAACAGGGATATTTCCGAGTGCAAAGCCATGGAGACGTGCACTTCGGAGGATGAGATCAAGTCGACGGAGAGGTGATGGTGGTCCAAGATTTTGAAGATGGACATTAAGAAGCCGTGGGAGCGAGTGCGTTTCTTGGAGTGCACGTTAAGCACTGTAATGCCTCGCTTCGTTGTGACGGCTGTTGGCCGCTTTGGCCTGTTCTGAGCTGAGAGATTTGAGCTGCTCCGGCCGCGGAAGAGTCCTGGCTGGCGGACGAGAAGCTCGTCTTCGCGGTCTGGAGTGACCACTGTGCCCTTGTTGGGCGGATTCATGACATTCTTGATCCGGATAGGGATGTGGGCTTTGATGACCTGGTCCATAGTAAATGGGTGGATGACCTCGGAGCCATAGAAGGTCAATTCCGAGGCCTCGCTCGGAGTGACGCTGTCCAGAAGGCGAGCAGTCGGCACTTTGCGAGGGTCAGCTGTGAAGATGCCGTCCACTTCTTTCCAGATCTGCAGCTCCTCTGCCTGTAGTCCGACAGCTGTCAAGGCCGCGCATAAATCGGTGTAGCCACGGCCGATTTCTTTCAGCAAACCACCTGGCACATTACCAAAGTATCCTGTGATGACTGGAACCACGTCATCCCCCAGCGAAGTGATCTTGTTCGCAATGGCTTTGCCCAAGTCCAAGTAGAACTTCTCGTCCAGGCTCTTTCTGACATCAAATTGAATGACCTCGCTCAGATCGACATATACTGCATTGACGCCTCTGCTCTGGAGAATGGCCGTCATGTACAGACAGCTCAATTTCTCTCCCGCCGATATCACCATGTCCTCTGTCTGGTCCGTTACGGCCTTCAGAAACTGAGCACTCTCGAGAATCTTGAGCAATGTCTTGCACTCCAGATTGACCGCAGCAGTATACTCGTCCAATATCTGACTGTTCGCTCCCCATACACTGCAGGCATCTCTTCCAGCTTGCAAGTGATCAAGCTGGATCGTCTTAATAATCTCCCGGAACTTGCCCGACTTCTGGTCAAGCACATCGATGGCGGCGCGGACAAGACGGTTGGTCGTGCCCTCGGTCTTAGTCGTAGAGGATCGTGCGGAGCATACCACGGCGATGCGCCTGCCTGGTTCGAGTCCTGCCCTGTTATACTCAGCGAAAGTCCTTCTGCGCCATTCCGAGTCACAGTGGCATTGACGGTATAGTACTCACTGTACGATATCCTCGGCGATCTTGACTGGGAATTTGCCCACGGAAGTGCCACCGAACTTCTGCACCACCCAATTGCCGCCTCCGGGCAAGTTCTTCTCAGGCACGTGCGATCTTCTGTCGCCGAGGAAGCCATTGATGAAGGCTGTTGCGTCCAGCGGCGGGCTGGTTTTCCTTCGTATTATGGGGAAGTCCATGGTGTGTGAAATGTGTAGAGGACTCGCACGATTAGTAGTGAGTGTGTTTCGGAGCAAAAGAGTGTGAGGTCAGCAGAGTAGCAGCAAGAAGCAATTCCGGAAGGTGAAGGCGTGCTCGTACTAAACAACTTAATAAGCCTAGGCAAAGCATTGTCTGCAGCATGATTCTTTTTTATGAGCAATGGACCCCTCCATCGACACACGCAGTCCCACTCGGCAAATGTAACTGTCGCGCTGGCATGCGCACACCACCAAACATCTTCAACCGACCGGGATGATGCACCGTGCAGTACCTCCGTACTGTAATGGCCGCACGGCATTCTCCACCACCTCCGATGCCCGTGCCCGTGCCCGTGCCCGTGCCTTGCTTGCCCGTGACAGCAGAAGTGGGAGTTTGTCGCGTGGCTCGGCGTCTTCAGACACGATTGCCCGAATTGCTGAACAAGCTCGATACAGTACCAGCATGGGTATCAAACGCCACGGGCCGGGAGGCAGCAAGCACATGCAATGGAGGGTGCATATATCACGACCGCCACATACCACTTCAATCCTAAGCCGATTACACCCATGACACCTTCCAGATGACGGCCTCACTCCCCCCGACATGGTGACCAGCGATTGTTGTAGTATGGCTCACTGGTCAGACGTCTCGGTTCAGAGTAGTCTTGAATCAAGGCTCGCGGCGACCTGGTGGATTCTGCTGGTTCTTTGAGCCAGTATCATGTCACAGGATATGGGAATATTGGAAGACTAGAGCAGCCGAGTCTGCAAATCTCGATAGGTATATTGATAATTATCAAGTCGGAAATCTCGACGAGGTATCTGATATCAACCATTACAGCTCCCTTCTCGGCCCCTTCCTCTCCTGCACCATACCATCTTTACACCACTTCGGCGCCGTAACAGGATTACACCTCGCCACAAGTCCATCCCCCCACTGCACAGCATAATCCCGATCCCACCGCGCACTCATCCCATAAGCCGGAAAATCAGTACTCACAACCTGCCCACCACTCTTGAGCGCCCACTCCCTCATCGTCACATTCCTCTCAACAATCGTACGAATCGGCTCATCAGCCCTCGTCCTCACAAAATACCCTTTCCGCACCAATCGCTGAATTTCCTTCACATCGGGATCATTATACTTGATAAACGCACAATCCGCATCTCCCTCCACCGCATTCGTAAACACCGTGCGATCCTGTAGACTTTCGTGTCCATTGCTGCGATAGAGAGTTCGAATATCGCCCGTTTGATTTTTCGGGTCGTTGTCGAAATAGAACATGAATTTCCCTCGACTTCGCTCGATAGAGGGCCAGCCATGTTTCACAACGGATTCTTCGAGCGTGAGACCGGCCTTTCGGACGTCGTCGGGGGTGATGAGTTTCTCTCTCGGCATGATTTTGCGGATTTCTTCGTCGACGTTGAGGATGCGTTCGAGGTTCCAGTTCGTGGCTTCTTCGGCGCAGACGCCTCCCAGCGCGCACGCTATTGCGTCGTTCTTGAGTTCGAGGTCGAGAGTTAGGGGGAGATGGTTTGGGTGAGCGTTGGACCATTCCAGGAGCTGCTGAAGGCATTCGATGAATGTGTGGCAGATGGAGTTTGTGTCGACGTCGGTGATGTGGAAGACTTTGAGACCGGGTTCGTTCATTTTCTCGTCGTGCCATGGTTGTGCTGTCTCGTTTGTGAGGTTTGACAGCTTCCATATCAGAGGTTGGGAGTACAATCCGCCCTTAGTGTCTGAATGGAGATCAATCTCGAAGCTTCGGACTTGTTGGTGGTCTAGTTGATCCGCCCATTTCGAGTGAGAATAGTAGTAGTTGTCTGGTGAGGGGACGTATTGTTCGAAGACTTTGCGTTCGCTCCGGGAGATCTCTCGATGGTAGGAGTTATGCGTGCCGATTACTTGAATGTGATTGAGGCGAAGATCGTGCCTGGAGTGCTTCTTTGGAGAGGCCGAGGTGTGAGAGATAAAGCCGGCTAGTGAGAGGCAGAGCGTCAGCTTCTTGTGGGAGATGTTACAGCAGAACACTTACATGTGGCGACTATAGGGAGTATAGTCTGAAGACGCATGGCTATGGGCCAGTGTCAGCTCAATGTATAGGGGGACTCTTTACCTCAGTCGTACTGTACAACCCAAGGGCAGTCACCAGAAAGCAGAGCACAAAGGCAGATTTGACCTGAAGTGAAGTCGATCGCAGCAGGTTCATACTCCTCCAGATCTAGGGACCCGCATCCATGGCTGCCAGGAATTGCCGCGGTCGTCCAGAAAGAGAGAGGGCGTCGGCGTCGACAGGGAACAGCTTCGAGCGAAGCTTCGCTGCGGTGCAAATCATCATCAATTCGAAGTGCTGAACGAATGGCTTTCGTCTATCACGTGGTCTGGAGCGGGACATCGCATCGAGGTCCAGGGTACTGATTGGTTGACTTATTTATGCACGGTGCCTGTCTCCGCATTGATTACCCTTACTGTTCAGTTCTTTGCTTTGCCTTAGCCATCGACTTCATCTAAAATAAAAACATCGTGATGCTATACACATCAACGAACTCTACTCCACTCAGTCGATACAGAACAGGGCCCAAGTTGACAGAGGATTTCGCCAGCAGGGTGCTTTTGCTCGGAAGATGGCGTCGTTAGGGTAAAGCCCCTTCTCCACGAAGCCTCCCGTTCCTCCACCTCCGAGGTGTAGGTGCCCAAGGAACACGATCGTTTGAGACGAAGACATCGGCGTCCATATCCCATTGAAGAAGCCGAACTTTTGCACGTAGAAGAATGCTTGGGCCACGTGTAGTCTGATTCTCCCGAGAAGAAGCTTTTCGATCGCGAATTCATGGAGATGGGGTTGCTTGACTACGCGCATCGGAGTATGAACCTATGCCTTGGATGGCTCTGCCTGCTGGGAGATTTTGTAACAATTGGCCGCAGTTGCGTGATGTTGGGGATGAGAGTGCGGCTTTGCATGATAAGTTTTGGGATTCGGCGAATAGGGCGTGGATTGAGAGGGAGCTTGTGGAGATGTGGTTTCGGGTGCATGGGCGGATGGAAGGGTTTTGGCAGGCGGAACGGGAAGGGGGGGAAGAAGAATGGTTACCTCTATTGAAAGCAAAGTGCGCGAGGTATGATTATGTGAAGTCCGAGTCCCATCTTAAGTCGAGTCACCTCAAAGAGTAATGCGTTCAGGTAACTGGATGAGACTTCCGAGATTCCGCAGAAAATACGGCCTCAAGAGACCTCAAATGAGCCTTTAAAAAGCAGTACACACACCTCTCACACGGCTGATTCTCATTCATTTATTCCCCGTCGTCGGGCTCGTAATCGACAAGCTCCCTATCCTCTGCGCAAGCGAATTGCCGACCGCATCAATAGCGCCCTTAGGATTCCGCAACGAGACCTCTTCTCTAGCAGAGTGTCTCCTGAACAAGCGTATGTCTGTAGCACTGTACAGACCGTTCGGGCCTTGAAATGCCTCGCCTTCTTGTAAATAGATCCGACTCCATATCAGCGCATTGTACCATCCGATTGCAGCTGCTGTCCACTGGAAGCTGGCTGGTCCTCCGCCTGCTGGCTTGATGTCTCCTGTTTATATTGTCAGTGAGAGGATGGCAGAAATGGTGAGGGTGGCATGGCACTTACCTTCAGGCTTGAGAGGACCTTGTCCATCAGCTGTACGTGCTGCTTGGTACTGGGCGGATTGACGGGATTCTCTTGCGGACTCGAGCGATCGTTTTTCGCGACTTGTGTCGGGAAGGTGACTATCTTCGGAAGTGGAGTTTCTAGCGCTAGCGACATGTCGTCGTCTGAGCTCTGCTTCTTCGATGGTGTGCAGGATTTCTTCGAGCGGCGATTGCGAGACCCAGCTTTCTAGCCACTGTTGTGATGGTCGGAATGTCTGCGATGTGTTCATTGGGGTGGGTGTAGGCAAGCTTGTAGTGCTTGCTTTGCGGGTTGTCTCAATCAATAACGGCTGTTTCCCGCGCGCTCTTTCGCTAAGACGCACGTCGGGACCTGTCTCTGACATTGGTGAAGTCACAGCACTTTCTGCTTCACCATCGCCATCTTCATCTTCGTCGTCTCCTATGGCAAATCTTTGATCGTCATCGAGCTTTTCGTGTTCGGGCACGTTATGCAGAGACGCTGCTCTTGCATTCGCAGGCGTGCGAACATTATCAAACGAGGATTGTCGAGACGGACTACGAACCACAGCTGTGTCGCCACGCTCCTTGCGTTCAAGCGCTTGTCGATCCAGCTCCGCCAAGGCATTATCAACAGTAAGATCGCGCAGGGCTTGAAAGCGGTGCTTGCTTGCTATCAAGACCTTCACAAACTGCGGGTTTTCTGGGCATCGTCAGCAGGCACTCCAACACAGCATCAAACAAAGCATTGTCCAGATGAGTATTCATTTGCGGAGATCATGTCAAAGAATTCGAAGCTTGCTACGAACAAGCCCCGGCTCCCTTCCAATCCATCACACAAAGAACCGCAACACGGATCTGGCGTGGGCGCCCTAGCACACCGCGCCCGCTCGAGTCTCTGAGACTCGGCAGAGGCAAGTGAGCTAGGCCTTCTCCCTCCAGACAAGCTCGACGCGGGAACCGAGAGACCGACCTTCGAAGTTGTTTTCGAGGATTGCATGGCATGCCTGCAACAACCCCTTCAGAACAACGTTGTTACCATCGTTTCTCAGCAAGTAGCCTGGCCGTGCCAACTTCTCGAAAATCCGCATGAGCTTGGACGAAGTTGCACGCTCGAGATGCTTCTGGTATGGTGCGATGTTCTTGATGATGTCGATGCAGGGGCTGTATACTGGCTCCATGCGCTCCTCAGTAGTCAAAATGATATCGGCCATCGACTAAGGAAATGGTCAGCACAGCCCTTGCACTACTTCTGAGTCACTTACGCAAACGAGGAAGTCAGCATAAGAGCCATGGAAACTCTTAATTCGCATGACCTCAGGCAGAGAGTCCACGTGGAGGAAGGGTGCTCTCAGGTGGGTTGCGAAGACCCGGTCGGTGCTCAGGGACTGAAGGATGCACACGCTCATGCGGACAACACCAAGCTTCGAGTTTGTCGTGTCGCGGATACCGTCCATGACATAGTAGAGCAGAATCACGAAGTAGTCCATCGCGATTCTGGTGTCGCAAAGGTATCGGCGGAACTTCTTATTGCACTGTACCATTTCCCAAAGGAAGCTCAGCATGTCCGGGGCCCACTCCACCTTATCGCTCTTAGGGATGAAGGACCTATTGGACGAGACCTGGTATATGTCAGCGATGGATGAATTGATGGTGCACTGCGGAGCTTCAATGTGCCTCGCCTCGACAAATGTGCACATACCGGTTGCTCGAGCACACGCTTGATGCCTCGATCAGTGAACTGGAAGTCGTCCGGACGAAACAGCGAGGCCATGGAGTTGCGGAAAAGATTCTTAACAGATTTGCCATCCGGACCGAGTGGTGGAATGTAAACCATGCTGACAAGCAGATATTGAAGACAGGTGCTGACGAGGACCTTCTTATTGTCCCGTCGCGCCTCCCAATCAATCATGGGGCTCCACACCGTGGGCTGGAATCGCATTACGGTGTTCAGCAAAGAGCAGTTAATTGCATTGATCATGCGCTGATTCAGTTGCGTCGTCAAATATGTCAGAGCCTTGTTATCAGCCATGGCGACCTGGTCCGGACGAATATACATAGTGCGGCTTGCCAAGGTGAGCAGTAGCCGTGCGGTCTCGTACTGGTTCCGGAAATTGTCTGGTGTGCAATAAGGACTGGACCCGCTACCAACGCCGGAATGCCAGACTTTGAGCGTGATCTCCAGGTCTGGTGTGCCATCTTTGGTCTCTCGGCTCGGTAAGGTGAATCCGGCGAAGAACAGATATTTGGTGACAACATCAAGAAGTCTCTGACCCAGTGGTGGTCCAATCTCTTTATCTGCATCCTGACGATCGTAGAGCACATTCGGACGAAGACCATCATAATGCTGGTTCGGCCGGGAATTCAAGCGGTCCCAGTTCAGATATGTCGGCCGCTGTGGCTGCCAGAAGAAGCGGTTGGCCCATTCTTGCATGTTCTCGGCTTCATGTATGAAAGGTATCACGCGGGTCAGGATGCGCATGCAATTGACAATCTGTCGATTGGTCATGCTGGGTTGTTCTGGAAAGACATGTTGTGTCTGAAGCTGCTCCAATCGTGCGATGGTCACGTACAGCAAGGTAATCAAATTTCTCTTGGGCTCATGCATGAACTGGTAATCTGCGGCAACAATCTTCTGGTTTGGGTGTGTCCACAAGAGCTCCCGGATGTCGTTGGCTGCCCAGAAGCTGAAGACATCGTCGGCTGTCTCTGGGAGTGTCCACAACTCGTTCCATATTGGATGTGCAGAGTCGATATTGCGATTGTCCAAAAGCCGCGATACAGTCTGCTTGAAGGCGATCTTGCTTTCTGAGACACCCATTGTCGTGATTCGAGTAGGCGTGGTGTGGTATATCCAACTGGCTGTTCTCCGCAATGGCAATGCGCTCTGCTCTGTCTGGTCTGGAAGCGTTCGGTGTCGGATGGTATGCGTTGATAGCAGCGTCGTCCTGCTCGGGGTGTCTGTCCGGACGGCTCAATAGCTCGGCGGTTGGAAGTCAATGGGGACAGAAGGACAGGAGGGCTGTAGGCCGCTCAGGGAGGTGTTCGATGTGTGCGCGAGATGGTCGGTGGAGGCTCGGCGGGCATGGTGTGTTTGCTGTGCGCAGGTCTGGAGGCCGTCGCTTCCCCTATGGTGGCGGTGTCAGCACGTCTTTCTGCCTCTTTGCCAACAGAGCTTCTGACGGTCCGATGGTCTGTTGTGTGGGAACAAGAGCGTCGCTGGTCGGTCGCCGAATGTTGTGCGCGCACATGCGTGGCTCGATGCTGCTGACTACTGCACTGACTCTGTCTGCCTCATTCATTGGCCGGGCCACCTTGTTGTGAAAGAAGTCGTGGCTAATGACCGTGTGTTCTACAGCAAGAAAATCATTCTGCTTAGTAGCTATCCACTGCTTGACAGAAGAGCCTCGCCTCAGAAGCACAACAACCATCTCTCTCTCAGCATCGTCCACAGAGGCATGGTATGGTATGGTATGCAGGTGGTATCCTCCGTCGTCCCCGCGACTTCTGGACCATCGCCGGAGCGCTGCAAAAAGAACAACATCACTCGGTCCACGCCCACGCCCACGCCCACGCCCTTCCGTCTCTCACTCGCCCAGCACAACGCATCACCACCACTCCCATGCCACCGTAGACATCGCGCAGCATCATGGCGGCACACGCCAAGAACGTGCACCGTGACCCATCAGAAGGCATCGAAGCCGAGAACGCTCTCATAGCACGGCAGTTGTTCACGAATTCCATGCACGCCAATGGCTTGACACAGGAGGAAGTCTATCGCCTCTGCGACCAGCTCGTCCTCACCTTCAACATCTGCACGTCCGAGAATGTTCAGGTTGGTTCTTCGCATCACGCTCTCCTTACATCTCTTCTCAGTGCATAACTTACCGGTCTCGCTCGTCCCAGAAATGCAAGAGCTTGATCATCAAGTACATCGTCTGCCACTCGAACATGCAGCTGGCCATCAAGACTTTCTTGAAGTATTTGACCGACATGGCCACAGCATACTACCCCATGCCGGAGGGCTTCACGCTTCTGGAACCAATGGACGACAAATTCGAGCAATACAGAGCACTCGGAGTCACAGCAACCGGCCATCCTGTGCAACGTCCGTACACATCCATGCAGCGACTACACATCCTCTACGTCGTGCACGATGTCATGGCCACTCTTCGGGGCTGGATCAGAGACAGCACTGATGCTCCCGCGAAGCTGCAAGTGAAGCATTTCGATGGCGCCGTGAAAGCTTTCAAGGATCACGTGCCCACGCTAGTAGCTTTCGTCGCTGCCCGCAATCTGTTTCCCGCCGACAACGCACTGCAAAGGCTCAACAAGCTCATTAACCAGTGGGAAACGATGTCGTGGTTCAATGAGGACGAGCTCGTGGAAGTGCGCAAAGTCGTGGATACTGCCAGGGATACCGACCACAAAGATCTCGTCAAGCAGTACCGCGAAGACAATCAGCGCAAGCTCGCCGAAGGGCAGACACCATCAAATACCAGCGATATTGCCGCAACTGCCACATCCCGCCAGGAGAAGTCAGATGTCGACCCACATCCCATCATCCTGCCCAAGCGCCACGGAGTCAAGGACAATCCAGAAGCGCCATGGCACAGGCTTCCTGCCGCCAACGGTCTGTACATGAAGAACACGCGCGGCTACCCACTCAAGGCTGCAGCGTTCCCAAAGGGCGGCTACGAGGTAGAGGGCGGTGGTAAGAGCGGCATTTGCACGAGCATTCGAACCGCCCGCTGACGGTTTCCCAGGCAAAGAAGCTAGCCCAGACCTGGAGAAGGACATCAAGCACCTGCACCGTGAGATGCTCCACTGCTTCGACGAGTTTACCGCGCCCGACTCCGTCCTAGACATCGATCCAATGGGCAACAAGATCTGGAAGGACCCCGACCGCGACCAGCGCAACTACTGGGGCTTCACGGAGGAGGGCGTCAAGAAGGCCAAGGCAAATCGGAAGAAGTTCCGCGAAACCGCGACCGGCTACGCAGACGTCGCGCCACTTCAATCAGGTCCCCTCGGCGCAATGAACGACATCAATGCCGCCGTAGCGCGAGCCCAGGAGCTGGCGGCAAGCCGCGCCGGCGGAGGCCGTGGTCGTGGCGGCCGTGGTGGATGGCGCGGAGGCCGCGGAGGAGACCGCGGTGGTCGTGGAGGCTGGCGTGGTGGTCGCGGAGGACGCGGCACCTTCTACTAGTGGTTGTAATACCGTCGCCAATGTACAAATAGGTGTAAAATAGCATGAAAGCGGACGACAACTCCCGCCCAAAAGCACGATTTCAAGCAGCCCCTCTCCCGTTCCAAGTGCTACTGAGCTCTTCGCGTCACTTCTAGTGCAAGGAGGGTACGCTTCAATTCGAGAAGCACGCCGGTCGTGAGTAGATGCGAAGGTCGACATTTTGTGCGGACTCCGAACTCCGAGAAAGCTGAAACTCATGCAGTCAGCCGGGTTGTAGGCCCTTCCTATGACCTATCGCATAAGAAAGACACCTTTTCAATCGAGCATGACAAGACCATCAAGTTCACAGTAAAGTCTGACGCTCTCCTCCTCAAAACGGACATTGTGTTCTTCGCGTCACTTCTGGTAGGGGGCCGGGACGAGACGCGTGAGGAGGTATTCAAGTCACCAGATTCATTCAGCTCATGTCATTTTCTGGCCTTTTGAGACGACGACTATCACTCTCCCTCTCCAAGTGCTACTGAGCCCTTCGCGTTAGGAAAGCAAGCCTAGATTTTGGAAGCGAGCGAGCCTGACGTGTTCAGGTCTGTACTTCTGGGCCGGGTTTGGACCCGGAGAACACTACCGCTCTGCTTCTTCAGCTGGTACTGAGCTCCTCGCGTTACATCTGATATGAGGAGAGCATCTCTAGACTCTGGAAGCAATCAGTCACGAGGGACAGTCCTTTGAATTTGGAGCTGATTTGGACTTGGAGACCGCTTCCGCTCATGTAGATGGCAGTATATCACGCTCTCTGCCTCGTTTCTCGTACCGCCTAGATCAACGTAGAGCGCGGAAGGAAGCGAGCGTGAGACTGAGTTTAGGTCACTAAATTGAGGTTGATCGAGCTCTGGAATGGCTAGAGCTCGCGCATTGGGCAGTATGATACGCTGTCTGGCTCGTGTCTCGCAACTTCCGGGCCCATGTATAGTGTGGAAGCGAGCGAGCGTGAGAAGGTGTTGAGATCTCAGGCCAAATGCGATGAAGCTCGCGCAGATGGCAGTACACTACGCCGTCTAAATCAGTTCTTGTCCCTCTAGATCGGCTTGGAGGGCGAGAAGAGTCCAGGTCAGCAAATTTAAGCGAAGTCTGGATGCCTAGAAGATGAGTGCTCGCGCAGATGATAGGCGACTATGCGACCTGGCTCGTTCCTCGCATCTAATAGACCGAAGAAAAGCGTGGAAGCGAGATAGAGGAGATATCTATGCCATCTGGCCAGGCTTCTTCCTTGTTCTTCATCGGAAGTAGAGGTTCTACTCCCGCTTCACCTCGTTGACGGGACCAGTATAAACGAACCTGGCGCTGACCACATAATTGATTGCCGCTATCGTCGACACACCAGCGAACATTACCGAGCTCCAATTGAAGTTCTGTGCCGTCACCGGCTGCATCAAAGGCCAGAAGTCAAAGAATAGGATCGGTGTGATGAATATCAGCGATAGGATGTTGATGAGCATTCCCCATTTGCCCAGTGACCATCTTCGTGGCGGCAAGTTCGGGCCTAAGATCCTTCTGCTCACGGCGCAGCTGATGGTCATCAGATAGCTGAAAAGTACCGAGACCGAGGCGAGAGAGTTGAAGGCATTGAGAGCCACGCTCGATCCGATGTTGATGAGTGCTAGAAGGCAGGTGATTATGAAGGTGACGACGATGGCCGGTATAGGAATGTCCCACTTCCGTGGCACTTTCGAGATCCATGAAGACCCGGGTAGACCGCCATCGCGAGCGAATGCCCTGCTCTCAATTTAGCGGGACAAATCAAGAAGGTCCATGATTTCCACTCACCACAGCTGTTGAGAGGCTGCTGTTAGTTGGCTCACACAGCTTACCGATAGAAGAATGATCATGATGGCGACCATGACACTTGTTCCGGCCTGGCTACCAGTTGCCTTATAGAACAGTGAGCCAATAAAGGGCTCGATAGCGGTGCTTTCAAGCATCTCCGTTGGGTGTTCCGCTTTCAGTGCTCTCGGATAGAATTGTACCCCGAGAGAAGTCCGTAGGCTTCGTGCATGGTCCAAGGATGGGCAGACGCCGCAAGTGCAGACATCAAGTGGCAATAGCCTATGTGTAAGCAGGTTGCATGCATGACCGGCTCAAATCGCAAGCCTTCCCAAGCAGAGGTCATGATCGGCCATACCAGCGTTAGATGTGGTATGTGCCGCCAAGGACGCGTAATGTTAGGGGTAGATCTAAGTACCTCAAGCCGTATATATCAGTACTCTCAAAAGTGACACCACCTTCCAATCTCGCTCGGCCATGGTTTGCATACTCGACTCTTCATATGAACTGCAGTGACGTGGGATGCAGTCTGTATTCTTGGCGACGTTGTTGCTGCCAAGCATTTTTGAGTTCGGATCTGCCGAGGAACAACTTGTCAACAAGTGTGGAAGAATGCAATATCAACTTCATCATCGCGACTTCACCCTTTATTCCCCATTCGAGCATTATATCCGTCTCCACGACTTCACGAGAGCTAGAGCCAAGGACCGCGTCGTTTGCCCGGACTCGGCAGCGCATTTGCTAATGAAGATTACACGGTATCTGCGCGCCCTCGAACATGCTGAAAGCACCTCTTCTTGAGGCTTTTGAAGACCTCTGCGGATGATGGCGTCAAGAACGAGCGATATATGTATGCGGCTCAACGACTGAAGGACTTCAGCGAAGGTTATGGCAGGTCATGTTGCAGTGCTGGACAGCACTTGCGGACCTTCTACTGACTGCCACTTCCGCGGGAACGACTGGCGCGCGCTGAGAAGTGCCAAGAAGCATTCAACGACTCCAGTCGGCGGCCACGATGCAACATACTAGCGAGGGGTGAAGTGTGACTGACGAAACCCCGGATATAGATACGACTCTCTATTAGTTCTAAGGTGAGCTCGTTGTATCCATACAAGGCGGAGTTACCGGATACGCTGATATCTTACCCGCAACCCGCCAAGTTGCTTAATTAGCCTTGATATTCCTCGGAAGGCTCGGATATGATGATATCCTAGTATACCGTATCCGGGTATACCCGATGTATATATAATTGTACAAGGTCTGGATCTTGAGGAGGCTGTGCATCCACCTCCCTAGATGATTCGGACCCCGTTTGGACAAGGCCCCAGACTCATTCTATTGGCGAATATGCCAAGCGACATACATATATTCTAGGACACCTCGACAGAATGGGACTCTCTTGCCTAGCCTTTTATTCCGTTCCAAAAGGCGTGAAGTCCATGGAGTGGATCAAATTGGCTCTTGACCCCAGGACCGGTCGGAACAGGCAGCCCATGCTGCAGATCGTTGGAGACCGGTCGAAAAGCCCTTTTATACATACCCTTGGGTTCGCCCCGCCCATAGTTCTACTGCCTGTAGTAAGGCTGTAACCCCAGTCTCGAAATAGCATTTACTATCTGCATATATTACAACACGAGCCTGCGCTCGAAGGTAGTTTCTCATCAGAATTGAAGATTCTCCCTGACTTTCCTCATTCTCATCTGCAATATCCAGAACCATCATGATGCAGTTCACTATCTTCACCTTGGGCGCACTCGCGGCCTCTGCTGTCTGCTCACCCCTCGCTATGCCAGCCGCTGTCGCTGGTGAGCTTGAGACGCGTCAAGCGAACAACTGCACTGGGTACTATTCGGACTTATCCGGATACGTAAGTGAATGTGTTATTGACCATTCTGAACCTAGCTAATGTTGTCCAGGTCTGCACTGTGCGCCCATACGACTGCTCGGCCTTCTACACTGTCCAGCCTTCGGACACTTGCCTCAGCATTGGCAAGGTTTTCAACAACTTCACACTCACACAATTCTACAAGTGGAACCCATCTATCGGCCAGACCTGCTCTGGTCTTCAGGCCTATGTTCCGGTCTGCATAAACACACCCTGGTACCACTACACTCCTCCGGTTCAGCCCCCCTTCGGCACTCACTGGACACCCGACCAAACTCCTGTCCCGACTATGCCAAACGTCATCTCCAGCTGCCAGATCTTTGAACTCGTCGAGCCCGGCAAGCCCGTTGTTGCTCTGGCTGCAGAGAACGGTTTCGACCAGAGCAAGTTCGCAGAGTGGAATGGCGGTGCAACGACTGCTTGGGCTTCTTACTGGGCTTGCGTGAAGGCTTAGTTGAGCAGCTTTCACGAAGTGGACCCAAGTACATCTGTTGCGAGTGAGGTCTTTAAGATACGAGTATAGCGGCGGAGTTGGGAAATCATACATGACTGGTAACGACCAAGCTAGAAAGATTTGGAGACAGAAGCATATAAGCAAAGAATGAACATGGATTAAAAAGTCAATTGCAATATCCGTCGTTCGTGTGTCTGTGTATTCACCTGTTGTGCCGATTGCGGACGCCAAGCTCAATTCAGGAGATTGCAGTGGCCTTTTGCACGCCCACTTCTATCTCCCATCAGACCCTTGCTAAGAGCGCACGAGCCACCGGTTTATTTATAAACCCCTTGCGTAGCAAGGGTCTGACAGCAAAAGTACCGATCGGGCCAGATCCAAGATCCCTAATTTGCGATATTGTATATAACGCGATATATATTAATATTTTGTAATAAGGACGTAGAGTAGGCGATCGGATTTCATTCTACCTAAAAATTATGTTAATACGACGTTAGGTTGTTGTATTATAGTCTATAAGCCGAAGGCACTGCCTAGCTAAAAGCCGGCTTTAGTAACAGACTTAGTCTTACTAAAAACACCTATTTTAAAACATCGCCTAATCGACATATAAACACTTAGAGGCCCTAGCGCTGCTAATTTTATAATAATCCCCGTTTAGCATATATATATACGACAATATAGTATTATATTATATCTAGATAGCGGAGGTTACTCTAAGCTGCGTGCTAAGACTTAGCTTTATCGACTTTATATATATTTCTAGTCCGTGCGTCTTTATATATTTGCTGCAGTTAGACGCGCCGCTCGCGGGCACTAGTCGCTACTATTACAATCTATTCCTTCGACGCCGTCGCTATTAATCTAGTCGCAATAATCTAGTCGTAATAATCTAGCATTCAATCTAGTATTTAATCTAGCATTCAATCTAGTATTTAATCTAGCATTTAATCTAGCGATAATATCGGACGATAGCGATACTATTATAGCCGATATAGACGATAAGCCGCTACTAATAGAGCCTTCTAGCTTGCCTATACTACTATAGCAATATAATGCATTCGATACGAGCGAGCTCGGCTTAGCGCTACTATTAGACTAGCTTATAGACATAGTAGCAGAATATAGCCTCGTAGAATATAGCCTCGTAGAATATAGCCCTTACTAGACGAGCGAGCTTTTAGCGTTACTATTAGACTAGCTTAAAGATATAGCAGCAGAATACGGCCTTCCGATAGCGCTAGCTCTAGTTATTCTAACCTGCTAAGAGCGCCGTATAGGTCTACGCGCTAACGTCGCGCTACCTATTATCGAGGAAGAAGAGGAGGAAATAGATAAAGATAATTACGAGACTAAGGATTAGGATAATAAGATAAGCGATAATAAGGTCGAAGCTAAAGCCGCTAGTACTAAAGGTAGCTAGTTCTTTCGACTAGAAGATAAAGGAGACTTCTTAGATAATAATAATAATGTCGAGCCTTAGATTGTCGGTACTACTCGCCCTAGCACCGCTCGGAAGCGCTAGTTTCTAGCTAGTTTAGCAGCTAAGAAGAAGAAGAAGAAGCGTAAGAGTCTAAAGACTCTACCGTAGAAGTATACTAATATTATAGACCTGCTAAACTACGAGTACCTTACTGCGCTAAAGCTGCTCTTAATATAGGTAGGAGATCTAGGAACAAAGATATAGCGCCGTCGTATCGATAAGATTATCGATGTCTTCTCCTTCGAGGGTCTCGTAAGTACTCGTAGGCTCCGTTCTAAGTTGAAGAGGCTCGTTAGCAAGAAATTCTTTAACTAGTACGATCCGGACTCTACTATCGATAGACAAGAGAAGCTAAGTGAGATAGACAAAGTTATTAAAGATATAGCGCTAACTTAGTATAGTGTCTTATAGGGTTTGCTTCCTAATAAGCGCTATACCGCTAAAGATATCGCTAAGAAAGATTAACCTAGTATCCGAGACAAATTTAGCCGCTAGAAGAAGCGCATCGCTACGATTACGTAGATCGTTGCTCGATCGATTTTATTAAAGAAGGCGTCCTAGTTTAGCAAGTCCTTTAGGCTGTTCCTATATACTAGTAGTATTAAGCGACGAGTCGTCGATGTCCTTAGTACGATAGGTCTTTGTCCTGCCTATCGTATACTGTAGCGGCTAGCGAGGAAGACTGCTCGTACTAACCGAGAACGGGCAGTTAAGATGTTTATTAAGGGTAGATATGTGATCGTATACGACAACTTGTAAGAAAATAGGTATATAGCAACGTATAGAACACCCTCTACTAATCGCCGTAGTAGAAAGTAGAACTAAACCGTGCCTTTTTTAGAATAGGGCAGAGCGACTACTATTAACTAGGCCTAGTACGGATAGCATATCTACCGTGCCGGCTACCGAGTATATCCGTACGAGTAATCGAGCATTACGCGCATACGCTAAGCAAGCTTATCGCTAGCGCGGCTGCATCGTACTATACGTAATAATATTACATAATTGTTATATAGGCTTGCTAAGGCAGGACAGGAGACTTCACTTACTTAGGTTCTTACAATTATCTCCTTCCCCCGGTATAGCTATCCTAGCTATAGGGCAATATAGTAAATTATACTATTTCTTATACTCTGCGCTATATATGCGCGTCTTATACGTACCTATCGCTAGGCTATAGTTGCTAGGCACGTTATAATTTGCCTCGTAGTTACTTATTTGTTTATAGATTTAAAGCGCGGCTACTTCTAGCACTAACTAGAGGTTGCCTAAATTTCTAAGAACGCGGTAGCTACGCGAGAACGCAAGCTGTCCGAAAGCGAGGCGAGTATTTAAAGCATTCGAAGCCCGCTTAAAAACTTCTTCTTTTTCTAAGCGCTCCGAATACCCCCCGCCTGCCCCCTACCTACTCGTATCTTGCGCCCCCCTAGTATTACTTAAAGATTTTTCTTTTTTAAACATCTATTTAAAAAAACATTACTAGTATGTCTACTCCTTCGCGTACCTCGGGTAAGCGCGCCGTAGGCGCTCCGCCCTCGATACCTACTACGCCTACCTAGCGCCCCCTAAAAGTCCTAGAGAGCTATATCCGTTACTTTAAGCATATAACGGCTAACGGTACGTGTTCTCGCTACTTGCTACGCGCTTACGCTTCGCAACTAACTCGCTTTAGTAGACCTAACTAAGGTTTATATAGGTAGCAATATAGACCCTACTACTAAGCGTAACTGCAATCGCTACCGCGGTAGCTATTACACCTATACTCCGCTTACGGCCCGCTTACTAGTGTCGCTGCTAGCGCGTATTCGCGCCGTACGCTCTACGCGCGACCTATACGACCTAGACGGCTACGACTCTATCGAGGAGTCTAACGAGGCCTTAGAGGCACTCTAGGCCAAGCTAGACTCTATAGTCGCACGTATATTCCTTATACGCTCCGCTTACGCTTCGTATACTAACCTCGACGTTAGTTATCCTATCTACGCTATACGTCTTTTATACTAACAAGAATAAGGTAACCCCCGGCGGTAAAGCCCTAGCCTATAAGGGGGCCGCTAGCGGGTCCCTTATAGACGTTAACCTCCTCGGTGCCCTCGAGCATATCGGTACTAACCTAGCTAGTTTAGTAGAGATTAGTCGTTAGGTATAGTTTTTCCTATAGCCTCGTTTCGCTTACGCTTCGTATACTAACCGCACTAGAACCTCGCTTAGCGCGTCGGCGCTAAGGCCGTCGCCGCTATCGATGCCGCTATAGGCATCGAAGAGGAGGAGGAGGCTAAGGATTCTAAGGATAAGTAGGGTAGGCGGTCCGCCGTCGCCGCGCCTACGTAGCGCTATCTATATATATATTAGGCCGATAGGCCCTTTTTAGTAGCGAAACGAGCACGTATCTACTATTTTTTTCTTAAGTCTTATTTTCTTTTGTTTTAATTACTGCCTGCGCTTACGCTTCGCTTAAGCTTCGAACTCGTCTAACGCTATAGAATCTTTAATATAAATAGCTAGCTCCTAAGTATTGTATTCTTTAGGCTAACCTCGCTACTTAATAAAGTAGTACGCCTTCCGCTTCTTTATCTTCTTTACTACGATTGTTTCTACCTACTACTCGTTACCTTTAGCGATAGGTATGCTTATCTTATACTCCTCGCTATCGCGCCTATACTAAGGCTCGAGGAGGGAAACATAGAAAACATTGTAGATCTTCGTACTTAACGGCAGTGCTAGGCGGTACGCCTACGCTCTAACTACGTTAATAATGTAGAAAGGCCCTATATACTTCGGGCTAAGTTTCTTCTTTAGGATATCTAAGCTAATGTTCTTTGTCGATAGCAAGACTAGGTCGCCTATACTATATGTCTTAGCAGTATAGTATACATTATATTGCTTAGCCTAGTATTCTACTGCTTTCTGCTAGCGTTCCGCAAGCGTTTTATACGCTTTCCGTAGTCGCTCCGTAGCGTCGATAGCTACTAGTGCCCTTCCCTTAGTTAGCTCGTCCCGAGCTAGCAGCTTATTTGCGCTCGGCATTAAATTAGGGTTAAAGCCGTAGAGCATCTTAAAGGGGCTTATACGCAACGTAGGATGAACGCTATTATTGTAGGCAAACTCAGCCTAAGGCAACAGTTTAGCCTACTTATCCTAATTCTTAGAGCAATAGTATCGTAGGTATTGCTCGAGGGTCTAGTTCGCGCGTTCGGTTTACCCGTCGGTCTAAGGATAGAAGGCTATACTAAGCCTGCGCTTTATATACGCTTCGAAGCAGAAGTCGCTCTAAAACTAGCTAGTAAATAGCGATCTACGATCGCTAACAATACCTAATAGCACTCTAAAACGCCTAATTACCTTCCTTTAAAGGATATCCGCGAGTTCTACTACTATATACTTCTTTGTCGTTAGGATAAAGAGGCTTATCTTCGTATAGCGGTCGACTATTACGAGGATCGTAGTATATATATAGGCACCGAGCTTGCTCGGCGGGAGATCGGTAATAAAGTCTATCGTTAATTCTTACTATAGTCGGGTTAGTATAGGTAGCGTAGCGAGCTCGCCGTATAGGCGATAGCGCTTCGCCTTTAACCGTTAACAAATTCTATAGGTACGGACATAGGCCGTAATGTCCTCGGCTATCTTCGGCTAGAAGTACTTTCGGCGTATTAGGTCTATAGTCTTAGCTATACTAAAGTGTCTAGCTAAAGGGTCGTCGTAGTATATACGTATTAGCTACGTACGCAAGGCGTAGTTCTTAGGGATATATAGCGCATCGCCGTAGTAAATAAGGTCACTTCGACGAGAATAGCTAGGCGGGAGGTTAGAACTACTTAACGAGGCTAAGCTACCCGACGGTAAGCTTGTCTCGTATAAGCCTCCTCCTCTTACTTACTCTAACTATTATAGAGTGCGTACGAAACTAAGGATTATATTAGGCGTCTCGTAGTAGGGCCTATTATTCCTAACGATAGTAGCCGCTACTCTTACGGGACTGCTAATAAAACTCTTGCGTTCCGCTAGCGCTGTACTAGCGTCTCGTATCCCTATATATATAACAGAGATGCGTTTTATAATCGGCTCGATATCCTCGGGCAGATTCGACTATAGAGCTAGTTTCGACTGCAATATAGGGAGAAGGTTATTTACCGCCTACGACTCGCTCTTATAGTCGCTACGTCGTAAAGGCGCATCGGCTAGGTTTCGCTTACTAGCCCGATATTTAATAGTAAAGTTAAAAGGTATAAGGAAGGTTGCCTATCTTGCCTACCTTCCGACGAGCTGCTTTATCTTTATAAAGCCTTTAAGATTAGCGTAGTCGACAACTACGCGGGTCGTATACTAGGCGCTATCGAGGTACGGGCGCTAATGCTTAAAGGACTCGATAACCGCTAGGAGCTCCTAGTTATAGGTCTTATAATTTGTCTCGGCTAGGACTATTTTTCGTAACTAGAAGGCAATAGGGTACCAATTCCTATCTTTACTCTATTATAATATAATCCCTGCTAAGGCAAACGTAGAGGCATCGGTCTCGATATATAGGGGCTTCGTAGGATTATAGTATCGCAACATTAAGGCCGAGCTAAAGGCAGCCTTTAGCTAGCGGAACGCTTGCTCCTCGCTTTCGCCCTACGGGACCTGCCCTAGCTTTCGGCTATTTACGGCTCCTTTCGATAGGGCGGTTAGCGGTATAACGATTCGAGAGTAATTTAGAATAAACCTCCGATAGAAGTTATAGAATCTAAGGAAGAATTGAACCTCCTTTAGCGTTAATAGGCGAGGCTACTCGGTAATAGCGTTTACCCTACGCTAATCTATCGATACGCCTTTAGTACTAACGATAAACCCGAGGAATTCGACTTCTTTCTTCTAGAAGGAACATTTCTTTCTATTCGTATATAAGGCGAACTTCCGGAGCCGTATAAGGATAGCGCGTACGTCTCGTACGTAGTCCTCTCGCGTTTTGCTATAGATAAGAATATCGTTAAGGTAGACGATATAGCAAATATTAATAAGGCTAGCTAATGCCCTGTTAATGTATCCTTAGAACGTAGCAGGGGTATTAGTAAGCCTAAAAGGTATTACCTTATACTCGAAGTGCCCGTACCGCGTACGGAACGCAGTCTTCTACTCGTCGCCTCGCTTAATACGGATGCGGTAATATACATCCTAAAGGTCTAAGGACGTATACTATTCGGCGTCCTTAAGCCTATTAAGCGTTTCGCTAATAAGAGGCAGGGGGTAACGATTTTTAATAGTAATCTCGTTTAGCCCCCTATAATCGACGTAGAGTCTTAGACTACTATCCTTCTTTAGTACGAATAGGATCGGCGTACCTACCTCGCTTATGCTAAGCTAGATCTAATCGTTGTCTAAGGCTAAGCTTAGGTAATTACGAAGGTCGCTAAGCTCTCTTCCTAAAGAATAGTAGAGAGGTTTATATAGCGGCTTCGTTCCGGGGATTAGGTCGATCGTATACTCTACGTCTTCGGGGAGCTTGCGTCTCGCTTCGGGCGTTATTATAAAAACGTCTTCGAAGTCTTTAAATTCTTCTAGCAAGGAGGAACCTTTAGCGATATCGCGGAGCTAGCGAACGCTAATC